>NW_027210016.1:0-139144 GCF_027789765.1 Dendropsophus ebraccatus
AAACCCCCTGTGGGCACCGCAGACCTAATCTTGTTTAACTCCTACCTCTTAAAGGGACCGAGAAAAATGACCTTTTCTGCACTCCAATGTAAGTCATGGGGCGATTTTTTGGCTATGTGCTAGAAATGAAATTCAGTGCGGATTGGATGACAGGCACCCTAGGCACCCATGATCGGCTTTAGTTTCACGTGTATCTCTTAAGCCGGCAGAGAAAACCCACCTGATATGCGCTCCACACAATTGAATAGAGACGCCGTTGATTTTCTATGGGAATTGCAGAAATGACTTCTAAGCCTCAAAATAATGACTTTTTTTCCTAAGGTGGTAGGAATGAAACTCAGTGCGGGCTGGATGGGGTCCCCCCTGGGCACCGCAGACCTAAGCTTGTTTAACTCCTACCTCTTAAAGGGACCGAGAAAAAATGACCTTTTCTGCACTCCAATGTAAGTCAATGGGGCGATTTTTTGGCTATGTGCTAGAAATGAAATTCAGTGCGGATTGGATGACAGGCACCCTAGGCACCCAGGATCGGCTTTAGTTTCACGTGTATCTCTTAAGCCGGCAGAGAAAACCCACCTGATATGCGCTCCACACAATTGAATAGAGACGCCGTTGATTTTCTATGGGAATTGCAGAAATGACTTCTAAGCCTCAAAATAATGACTTTTTTTCCTAAGGTGGTAGGAATGAAACTCAGTGCGGGCTGGATGGGGTCCCCCCTGGGCACCGCAGACCTAAGCTTGTTTAACTCCTACCTCTTAAAGGGACCGAGAAAAAATGACCTTTTCTGCACTCCAATGTAAGTCAATGGGGCGATTTTTTGGCTATGTGCTAGAAATGAAATTCAGTGCGGATTGGATGACAGGCACCCTAGGCACCCAGGATCGGCTTTAGTTTCACGTGTATCTCTTAAGCCGGCAGAGAAAACCCACCTGATATGCGCTCCACACAATTGAATAGAGACGCCGTTGATTTTCTATGGGAATTGCAGAAATGACTTCTAAGCCTCAAAATAATGACTTTTTTTCCTAAGGTGGTAGGAATGAAACTCAGTGCGGGCTGGATGGGGTCCCCCCTGGGCACCGCAGACCTAAGCTTGTTTAACTCCTACCTCTTAAAGGGACCGAGAAAAAATGACCTTTTCTGCACTCCAATGTAAGTCAATGGGGCGATTTTTTGGCTATGTGCTAGAAATGAAATTCAGTGCGGATTGGATGACAGGCACCCTAGGCACCCAGGATCGGCTTTAGTTTCACGTGTATCTCTTAAGCCGGCAGAGAAAACCCACCTGATATGCGCTCCACACAATTGAATAGAGACGCCGTTGATTTTCTATGGGAATTGCAGAAATGACTTCTAAGCCTCAAAATAATGACTTTTTTTCCTAAGGTGGTAGGAATGAAACTCAGTGCGGGCTGGATGGGGTCCCCCCTGGGCACCGCAGACCTAAGCTTGTTTAACTCCTACCTCTTAAAGGGACCGAGAAAAAATGACCTTTTCTGCACTCCAATGTAAGTCAATGGGGCGATTTTTTGGCTATGTGCTAGAAATGAAATTCAGTGCGGATTGGATGACAGGCACCCTAGGCACCCAGGATCGGCTTTAGTTTCACGTGTATCTCTTAAGCCGGCAGAGAAAACCCACCTGATATGCGCTCCACACAATTGAATAGAGACGCCGTTGATTTTCTATGGGAATTGCAGAAATGACTTCTAAGCCTCAAAATAATGACTTTTTTTCCTAAGGTGGTAGGAATGAAACTCAGTGCGGGCTGGATGGGGTCCCCCCTGGGCACCGCAGACCTAAGCTTGTTTAACTCCTACCTCTTAAAGGGACCGAGAAAAAATGACCTTTTCTGCACTCCAATGTAAGTCAATGGGGCGATTTTTTGGCTATGTGCTAGAAATGAAATTCAGTGCGGATTGGATGACAGGCACCCTAGGCACCCAGGATCGGCTTTAGTTTCACGTGTATCTCTTAAGCCGGCAGAGAAAACCCACCTGATATGCGCTCCACACAATTGAATAGAGACGCCGTTGATTTTCTATGGGAATTGCAGAAATGACTTCTAAGCCTCAAAATAATGACTTTTTTTCCTAAGGTGGTAGGAATGAAACTCAGTGCGGGCTGGATGGGGTCCCCCCTGGGCACCGCAGACCTAAGCTTGTTTAACTCCTACCTCTTAAAGGGACCGAGAAAAAATGACCTTTTCTGCACTCCAATGTAAGTCAATGGGGCGATTTTTTGGCTATGTGCTAGAAATGAAATTCAGTGCGGATTGGATGACAGGCACCCTAGGCACCCAGGATCGGCTTTAGTTTCACGTGTATCTCTTAAGCCGGCAGAGAAAACCCACCTGATATGCGCTCCACACAATTGAATAGAGACGCCGTTGATTTTCTATGGGAATTGCAGAAATGACTTCTAAGCCTCAAAATAATGACTTTTTTTCCTAAGGTGGTAGGAATGAAACTCAGTGCGGGCTGGATGGGGTCCCCCCTGGGCACCGCAGACCTAAGCTTGTTTAACTCCTACCTCTTAAAGGGACCGAGAAAAAATGACCTTTTCTGCACTCCAATGTAAGTCAATGGGGCGATTTTTTGGCTATGTGCTAGAAATGAAATTCAGTGCGGATTGGATGACAGGCACCCTAGGCACCCAGGATCGGCTTTAGTTTCACGTGTATCTCTTAAGCCGGCAGAGAAAACCCACCTGATATGCGCTCCACACAATTGAATAGAGACGCCGTTGATTTTCTATGGGAATTGCAGAAATGACTTCTAAGCCTCAAAATAATGACTTTTTTTCCTAAGGTGGTAGGAATGAAACTCAGTGCGGGCTGGATGGGGTCCCCCCTGGGCACCGCAGACCTAAGCTTGTTTAACTCCTACCTCTTAAAGGGACCGAGAAAAAATGACCTTTTCTGCACTCCAATGTAAGTCAATGGGGCGATTTTTTGGCTATGTGCTAGAAATGAAATTCAGTGCGGATTGGATGACAGGCACCCTAGGCACCCAGGATCGGCTTTAGTTTCACGTGTATCTCTTAAGCCGGCAGAGAAAACCCACCTGATATGCGCTCCACACAATTGAATAGAGACGCCGTTGATTTTCTATGGGAATTGCAGAAATGACTTCTAAGCCTCAAAATAATGACTTTTTTTCCTAAGGTGGTAGGAATGAAACTCAGTGCGGGCTGGATGGGGTCCCCCCTGGGCACCGCAGACCTAAGCTTGTTTAACTCCTACCTCTTAAAGGGACCGAGAAAAAATGACCTTTTCTGCACTCCAATGTAAGTCAATGGGGCGATTTTTTGGCTATGTGCTAGAAATGAAATTCAGTGCGGATTGGATGACAGGCACCCTAGGCACCCAGGATCGGCTTTAGTTTCACGTGTATCTCTTAAGCCGGCAGAGAAAACCCACCTGATATGCGCTCCACACAATTGAATAGAGACGCCGTTGATTTTCTATGGGAATTGCAGAAATGACTTCTAAGCCTCAAAATAATGACTTTTTTTCCTAAGGTGGTAGGAATGAAACTCAGTGCGGGCTGGATGGGGTCCCCCCTGGGCACCGCAGACCTAAGCTTGTTTAACTCCTACCTCTTAAAGGGACCGAGAAAAAATGACCTTTTCTGCACTCCAATGTAAGTCAATGGGGCGATTTTTTGGCTATGTGCTAGAAATGAAATTCAGTGCGGATTGGATGACAGGCACCCTAGGCACCCAGGATCGGCTTTAGTTTCACGTGTATCTCTTAAGCCGGCAGAGAAAACCCACCTGATATGCGCTCCACACAATTGAATAGAGACGCCGTTGATTTTCTATGGGAATTGCAGAAATGACTTCTAAGCCTCAAAATAATGACTTTTTTTCCTAAGGTGGTAGGAATGAAACTCAGTGCGGGCTGGATGGGGTCCCCCCTGGGCACCGCAGACCTAAGCTTGTTTAACTCCTACCTCTTAAAGGGACCGAGAAAAAATGACCTTTTCTGCACTCCAATGTAAGTCAATGGGGCGATTTTTTGGCTATGTGCTAGAAATGAAATTCAGTGCGGATTGGATGACAGGCACCCTAGGCACCCAGGATCGGCTTTAGTTTCACGTGTATCTCTTAAGCCGGCAGAGAAAACCCACCTGATATGCGCTCCACACAATTGAATAGAGACGCCGTTGATTTTCTATGGGAATTGCAGAAATGACTTCTAAGCCTCAAAATAATGACTTTTTTTCCTAAGGTGGTAGGAATGAAACTCAGTGCGGGCTGGATGGGGTCCCCCCTGGGCACCGCAGACCTAAGCTTGTTTAACTCCTACCTCTTAAAGGGACCGAGAAAAAATGACCTTTTCTGCACTCCAATGTAAGTCAATGGGGCGATTTTTTGGCTATGTGCTAGAAATGAAATTCAGTGCGGATTGGATGACAGGCACCCTAGGCACCCAGGATCGGCTTTAGTTTCACGTGTATCTCTTAAGCCGGCAGAGAAAACCCACCTGATATGCGCTCCACACAATTGAATAGAGACGCCGTTGATTTTCTATGGGAATTGCAGAAATGACTTCTAAGCCTCAAAATAATGACTTTTTTTCCTAAGGTGGTAGGAATGAAACTCAGTGCGGGCTGGATGGGGTCCCCCCTGGGCACCGCAGACCTAAGCTTGTTTAACTCCTACCTCTTAAAGGGACCGAGAAAAAATGACCTTTTCTGCACTCCAATGTAAGTCAATGGGGCGATTTTTTGGCTATGTGCTAGAAATGAAATTCAGTGCGGATTGGATGACAGGCACCCTAGGCACCCAGGATCGGCTTTAGTTTCACGTGTATCTCTTAAGCCGGCAGAGAAAACCCACCTGATATGCGCTCCACACAATTGAATAGAGACGCCGTTGATTTTCTATGGGAATTGCAGAAATGACTTCTAAGCCTCAAAATAATGACTTTTTTTCCTAAGGTGGTAGGAATGAAACTCAGTGCGGGCTGGATGGGGTCCCCCCTGGGCACCGCAGACCTAAGCTTGTTTAACTCCTACCTCTTAAAGGGACCGAGAAAAAATGACCTTTTCTGCACTCCAATGTAAGTCAATGGGGCGATTTTTTGGCTATGTGCTAGAAATGAAATTCAGTGCGGATTGGATGACAGGCACCCTAGGCACCCAGGATCGGCTTTAGTTTCACGTGTATCTCTTAAGCCGGCAGAGAAAACCCACCTGATATGCGCTCCACACAATTGAATAGAGACGCCGTTGATTTTCTATGGGAATTGCAGAAATGACTTCTAAGCCTCAAAATAATGACTTTTTTTCCTAAGGTGGTAGGAATGAAACTCAGTGCGGGCTGGATGGGGTCCCCCCTGGGCACCGCAGACCTAAGCTTGTTTAACTCCTACCTCTTAAAGGGACCGAGAAAAAATGACCTTTTCTGCACTCCAATGTAAGTCAATGGGGCGATTTTTTGGCTATGTGCTAGAAATGAAATTCAGTGCGGATTGGATGACAGGCACCCTAGGCACCCAGGATCGGCTTTAGTTTCACGTGTATCTCTTAAGCCGGCAGAGAAAACCCACCTGATATGCGCTCCACACAATTGAATAGAGACGCCGTTGATTTTCTATGGGAATTGCAGAAATGACTTCTAAGCCTCAAAATAATGACTTTTTTTCCTAAGGTGGTAGGAATGAAACTCAGTGCGGGCTGGATGGGGTCCCCCCTGGGCACCGCAGACCTAAGCTTGTTTAACTCCTACCTCTTAAAGGGACCGAGAAAAAATGACCTTTTCTGCACTCCAATGTAAGTCAATGGGGCGATTTTTTGGCTATGTGCTAGAAATGAAATTCAGTGCGGATTGGATGACAGGCACCCTAGGCACCCAGGATCGGCTTTAGTTTCACGTGTATCTCTTAAGCCGGCAGAGAAAACCCACCTGATATGCGCTCCACACAATTGAATAGAGACGCCGTTGATTTTCTATGGGAATTGCAGAAATGACTTCTAAGCCTCAAAATAATGACTTTTTTTCCTAAGGTGGTAGGAATGAAACTCAGTGCGGGCTGGATGGGGTCCCCCCTGGGCACCGCAGACCTAAGCTTGTTTAACTCCTACCTCTTAAAGGGACCGAGAAAAAATGACCTTTTCTGCACTCCAATGTAAGTCAATGGGGCGATTTTTTGGCTATGTGCTAGAAATGAAATTCAGTGCGGATTGGATGACAGGCACCCTAGGCACCCAGGATCGGCTTTAGTTTCACGTGTATCTCTTAAGCCGGCAGAGAAAACCCACCTGATATGCGCTCCACACAATTGAATAGAGACGCCGTTGATTTTCTATGGGAATTGCAGAAATGACTTCTAAGCCTCAAAATAATGACTTTTTTTCCTAAGGTGGTAGGAATGAAACTCAGTGCGGGCTGGATGGGGTCCCCCCTGGGCACCGCAGACCTAAGCTTGTTTAACTCCTACCTCTTAAAGGGACCGAGAAAAAATGACCTTTTCTGCACTCCAATGTAAGTCAATGGGGCGATTTTTTGGCTATGTGCTAGAAATGAAATTCAGTGCGGATTGGATGACAGGCACCCTAGGCACCCAGGATCGGCTTTAGTTTCACGTGTATCTCTTAAGCCGGCAGAGAAAACCCACCTGATATGCGCTCCACACAATTGAATAGAGACGCCGTTGATTTTCTATGGGAATTGCAGAAATGACTTCTAAGCCTCAAAATAATGACTTTTTTTCCTAAGGTGGTAGGAATGAAACTCAGTGCGGGCTGGATGGGGTCCCCCCTGGGCACCGCAGACCTAAGCTTGTTTAACTCCTACCTCTTAAAGGGACCGAGAAAAAATGACCTTTTCTGCACTCCAATGTAAGTCAATGGGGCGATTTTTTGGCTATGTGCTAGAAATGAAATTCAGTGCGGATTGGATGACAGGCACCCTAGGCACCCAGGATCGGCTTTAGTTTCACGTGTATCTCTTAAGCCGGCAGAGAAAACCCACCTGATATGCGCTCCACACAATTGAATAGAGACGCCGTTGATTTTCTATGGGAATTGCAGAAATGACTTCTAAGCCTCAAAATAATGACTTTTTTTCCTAAGGTGGTAGGAATGAAACTCAGTGCGGGCTGGATGGGGTCCCCCCTGGGCACCGCAGACCTAAGCTTGTTTAACTCCTACCTCTTAAAGGGACCGAGAAAAAATGACCTTTTCTGCACTCCAATGTAAGTCAATGGGGCGATTTTTTGGCTATGTGCTAGAAATGAAATTCAGTGCGGATTGGATGACAGGCACCCTAGGCACCCAGGATCGGCTTTAGTTTCACGTGTATCTCTTAAGCCGGCAGAGAAAACCCACCTGATATGCGCTCCACACAATTGAATAGAGACGCCGTTGATTTTCTATGGGAATTGCAGAAATGACTTCTAAGCCTCAAAATAATGACTTTTTTTCCTAAGGTGGTAGGAATGAAACTCAGTGCGGGCTGGATGGGGTCCCCCCTGGGCACCGCAGACCTAAGCTTGTTTAACTCCTACCTCTTAAAGGGACCGAGAAAAAATGACCTTTTCTGCACTCCAATGTAAGTCAATGGGGCGATTTTTTGGCTATGTGCTAGAAATGAAATTCAGTGCGGATTGGATGACAGGCACCCTAGGCACCCAGGATCGGCTTTAGTTTCACGTGTATCTCTTAAGCCGGCAGAGAAAACCCACCTGATATGCGCTCCACACAATTGAATAGAGACGCCGTTGATTTTCTATGGGAATTGCAGAAATGACTTCTAAGCCTCAAAATAATGACTTTTTTTCCTAAGGTGGTAGGAATGAAACTCAGTGCGGGCTGGATGGGGTCCCCCCTGGGCACCGCAGACCTAAGCTTGTTTAACTCCTACCTCTTAAAGGGACCGAGAAAAAATGACCTTTTCTGCACTCCAATGTAAGTCAATGGGGCGATTTTTTGGCTATGTGCTAGAAATGAAATTCAGTGCGGATTGGATGACAGGCACCCTAGGCACCCAGGATCGGCTTTAGTTTCACGTGTATCTCTTAAGCCGGCAGAGAAAACCCACCTGATATGCGCTCCACACAATTGAATAGAGACGCCGTTGATTTTCTATGGGAATTGCAGAAATGACTTCTAAGCCTCAAAATAATGACTTTTTTTCCTAAGGTGGTAGGAATGAAACTCAGTGCGGGCTGGATGGGGTCCCCCCTGGGCACCGCAGACCTAAGCTTGTTTAACTCCTACCTCTTAAAGGGACCGAGAAAAAATGACCTTTTCTGCACTCCAATGTAAGTCAATGGGGCGATTTTTTGGCTATGTGCTAGAAATGAAATTCAGTGCGGATTGGATGACAGGCACCCTAGGCACCCAGGATCGGCTTTAGTTTCACGTGTATCTCTTAAGCCGGCAGAGAAAACCCACCTGATATGCGCTCCACACAATTGAATAGAGACGCCGTTGATTTTCTATGGGAATTGCAGAAATGACTTCTAAGCCTCAAAATAATGACTTTTTTTCCTAAGGTGGTAGGAATGAAACTCAGTGCGGGCTGGATGGGGTCCCCCCTGGGCACCGCAGACCTAAGCTTGTTTAACTCCTACCTCTTAAAGGGACCGAGAAAAAATGACCTTTTCTGCACTCCAATGTAAGTCAATGGGGCGATTTTTTGGCTATGTGCTAGAAATGAAATTCAGTGCGGATTGGATGACAGGCACCCTAGGCACCCAGGATCGGCTTTAGTTTCACGTGTATCTCTTAAGCCGGCAGAGAAAACCCACCTGATATGCGCTCCACACAATTGAATAGAGACGCCGTTGATTTTCTATGGGAATTGCAGAAATGACTTCTAAGCCTCAAAATAATGACTTTTTTTCCTAAGGTGGTAGGAATGAAACTCAGTGCGGGCTGGATGGGGTCCCCCCTGGGCACCGCAGACCTAAGCTTGTTTAACTCCTACCTCTTAAAGGGACCGAGAAAAAATGACCTTTTCTGCACTCCAATGTAAGTCAATGGGGCGATTTTTTGGCTATGTGCTAGAAATGAAATTCAGTGCGGATTGGATGACAGGCACCCTAGGCACCCAGGATCGGCTTTAGTTTCACGTGTATCTCTTAAGCCGGCAGAGAAAACCCACCTGATATGCGCTCCACACAATTGAATTAGAGACGCCGTTGATTTTCTATGGGAATTGCAGAAATGACTTCTAAGCCTCAAAATAATGACTTTTTTTCCTAAGGTGGTAGGAATGAAACTCAGTGCGGGCTGGATGGGGTCCCCCCTGGGCACCGCAGACCTAAGCTTGTTTAACTCCTACCTCTTAAAGGGACCGAGAAAAAATGACCTTTTCTGCACTCCAATGTAAGTCAATGGGGCGATTTTTTGGCTATGTGCTAGAAATGAAATTCAGTGCGGATTGGATGACAGGCACCCTAGGCACCCAGGATCGGCTTTAGTTTCACGTGTATCTCTTAAGCCGGCAGAGAAAACCCACCTGATATGCGCTCCACACAATTGAATAGAGACGCCGTTGATTTTCTATGGGAATTGCAGAAATGACTTCTAAGCCTCAAAATAATGACTTTTTTTCCTAAGGTGGTAGGAATGAAACTCAGTGCGGGCTGGATGGGGTCCCCCCTGGGCACCGCAGACCTAAGCTTGTTTAACTCCTACCTCTTAAAGGGACCGAGAAAAAATGACCTTTTCTGCACTCCAATGTAAGTCAATGGGGCGATTTTTTGGCTATGTGCTAGAAATGAAATTCAGTGCGGATTGGATGACAGGCACCCTAGGCACCCAGGATCGGCTTTAGTTTCACGTGTATCTCTTAAGCCGGCAGAGAAAACCCACCTGATATGCGCTCCACACAATTGAATAGAGACGCCGTTGATTTTCTATGGGAATTGCAGAAATGACTTCTAAGCCTCAAAATAATGACTTTTTTTCCTAAGGTGGTAGGAATGAAACTCAGTGCGGGCTGGATGGGGTCCCCCCTGGGCACCGCAGACCTAAGCTTGTTTAACTCCTACCTCTTAAAGGGACCGAGAAAAAATGACCTTTTCTGCACTCCAATGTAAGTCAATGGGGCGATTTTTTGGCTATGTGCTAGAAATGAAATTCAGTGCGGATTGGATGACAGGCACCCTAGGCACCCAGGATCGGCTTTAGTTTCACGTGTATCTCTTAAGCCGGCAGAGAAAACCCACCTGATATGCGCTCCACACAATTGAATAGAGACGCCGTTGATTTTCTATGGGAATTGCAGAAATGACTTCTAAGCCTCAAAATAATGACTTTTTTTCCTAAGGTGGTAGGAATGAAACTCAGTGCGGGCTGGATGGGGTCCCCCCTGGGCACCGCAGACCTAAGCTTGTTTAACTCCTACCTCTTAAAGGGACCGAGAAAAAATGACCTTTTCTGCACTCCAATGTAAGTCAATGGGGCGATTTTTTGGCTATGTGCTAGAAATGAAATTCAGTGCGGATTGGATGACAGGCACCCTAGGCACCCAGGATCGGCTTTAGTTTCACGTGTATCTCTTAAGCCGGCAGAGAAAACCCACCTGATATGCGCTCCACACAATTGAATAGAGACGCCGTTGATTTTCTATGGGAATTGCAGAAATGACTTCTAAGCCTCAAAATAATGACTTTTTTTCCTAAGGTGGTAGGAATGAAACTCAGTGCGGGCTGGATGGGGTCCCCCCTGGGCACCGCAGACCTAAGCTTGTTTAACTCCTACCTCTTAAAGGGACCGAGAAAAAATGACCTTTTCTGCACTCCAATGTAAGTCAATGGGGCGATTTTTTGGCTATGTGCTAGAAATGAAATTCAGTGCGGATTGGATGACAGGCACCCTAGGCACCCAGGATCGGCTTTAGTTTCACGTGTATCTCTTAAGCCGGCAGAGAAAACCCACCTGATATGCGCTCCACACAATTGAATAGAGACGCCGTTGATTTTCTATGGGAATTGCAGAAATGACTTCTAAGCCTCAAAATAATGACTTTTTTTCCTAAGGTGGTAGGAATGAAACTCAGTGCGGGCTGGATGGGGTCCCCCCTGGGCACCGCAGACCTAAGCTTGTTTAACTCCTACCTCTTAAAGGGACCGAGAAAAAATGACCTTTTCTGCACTCCAATGTAAGTCAATGGGGCGATTTTTTGGCTATGTGCTAGAAATGAAATTCAGTGCGGATTGGATGACAGGCACCCTAGGCACCCAGGATCGGCTTTAGTTTCACGTGTATCTCTTAAGCCGGCAGAGAAAACCCACCTGATATGCGCTCCACACAATTGAATAGAGACGCCGTTGATTTTCTATGGGAATTGCAGAAATGACTTCTAAGCCTCAAAATAATGACTTTTTTTCCTAAGGTGGTAGGAATGAAACTCAGTGCGGGCTGGATGGGGTCCCCCCTGGGCACCGCAGACCTAAGCTTGTTTAACTCCTACCTCTTAAAGGGACCGAGAAAAAATGACCTTTTCTGCACTCCAATGTAAGTCAATGGGGCGATTTTTTGGCTATGTGCTAGAAATGAAATTCAGTGCGGATTGGATGACAGGCACCCTAGGCACCCAGGATCGGCTTTAGTTTCACGTGTATCTCTTAAGCCGGCAGAGAAAACCCACCTGATATGCGCTCCACACAATTGAATAGAGACGCCGTTGATTTTCTATGGGAATTGCAGAAATGACTTCTAAGCCTCAAAATAATGACTTTTTTTCCTAAGGTGGTAGGAATGAAACTCAGTGCGGGCTGGATGGGGTCCCCCCTGGGCACCGCAGACCTAAGCTTGTTTAACTCCTACCTCTTAAAGGGACCGAGAAAAAATGACCTTTTCTGCACTCCAATGTAAGTCAATGGGGCGATTTTTTGGCTATGTGCTAGAAATGAAATTCAGTGCGGATTGGATGACAGGCACCCTAGGCACCCAGGATCGGCTTTAGTTTCACGTGTATCTCTTAAGCCGGCAGAGAAAACCCACCTGATATGCGCTCCACACAATTGAATAGAGACGCCGTTGATTTTCTATGGGAATTGCAGAAATGACTTCTAAGCCTCAAAATAATGACTTTTTTTCCTAAGGTGGTAGGAATGAAACTCAGTGCGGGCTGGATGGGGTCCCCCCTGGGCACCGCAGACCTAAGCTTGTTTAACTCCTACCTCTTAAAGGGACCGAGAAAAAATGACCTTTTCTGCACTCCAATGTAAGTCAATGGGGCGATTTTTTGGCTATGTGCTAGAAATGAAATTCAGTGCGGATTGGATGACAGGCACCCTAGGCACCCAGGATCGGCTTTAGTTTCACGTGTATCTCTTAAGCCGGCAGAGAAAACCCACCTGATATGCGCTCCACACAATTGAATAGAGACGCCGTTGATTTTCTATGGGAATTGCAGAAATGACTTCTAAGCCTCAAAATAATGACTTTTTTTCCTAAGGTGGTAGGAATGAAACTCAGTGCGGGCTGGATGGGGTCCCCCCTGGGCACCGCAGACCTAAGCTTGTTTAACTCCTACCTCTTAAAGGGACCGAGAAAAAATGACCTTTTCTGCACTCCAATGTAAGTCAATGGGGCGATTTTTTGGCTATGTGCTAGAAATGAAATTCAGTGCGGATTGGATGACAGGCACCCTAGGCACCCAGGATCGGCTTTAGTTTCACGTGTATCTCTTAAGCCGGCAGAGAAAACCCACCTGATATGCGCTCCACACAATTGAATAGAGACGCCGTTGATTTTCTATGGGAATTGCAGAAATGACTTCTAAGCCTCAAAATAATGACTTTTTTTCCTAAGGTGGTAGGAATGAAACTCAGTGCGGGCTGGATGGGGTCCCCCCTGGGCACCGCAGACCTAAGCTTGTTTAACTCCTACCTCTTAAAGGGACCGAGAAAAAATGACCTTTTCTGCACTCCAATGTAAGTCAATGGGGCGATTTTTTGGCTATGTGCTAGAAATGAAATTCAGTGCGGATTGGATGACAGGCACCCTAGGCACCCAGGATCGGCTTTAGTTTCACGTGTATCTCTTAAGCCGGCAGAGAAAACCCACCTGATATGCGCTCCACACAATTGAATAGAGACGCCGTTGATTTTCTATGGGAATTGCAGAAATGACTTCTAAGCCTCAAAATAATGACTTTTTTTCCTAAGGTGGTAGGAATGAAACTCAGTGCGGGCTGGATGGGGTCCCCCCTGGGCACCGCAGACCTAAGCTTGTTTAACTCCTACCTCTTAAAGGGACCGAGAAAAAATGACCTTTTCTGCACTCCAATGTAAGTCAATGGGGCGATTTTTTGGCTATGTGCTAGAAATGAAATTCAGTGCGGATTGGATGACAGGCACCCTAGGCACCCAGGATCGGCTTTAGTTTCACGTGTATCTCTTAAGCCGGCAGAGAAAACCCACCTGATATGCGCTCCACACAATTGAATAGAGACGCCGTTGATTTTCTATGGGAATTGCAGAAATGACTTCTAAGCCTCAAAATAATGACTTTTTTTCCTAAGGTGGTAGGAATGAAACTCAGTGCGGGCTGGATGGGGTCCCCCCTGGGCACCGCAGACCTAAGCTTGTTTAACTCCTACCTCTTAAAGGGACCGAGAAAAAATGACCTTTTCTGCACTCCAATGTAAGTCAATGGGGCGATTTTTTGGCTATGTGCTAGAAATGAAATTCAGTGCGGATTGGATGACAGGCACCCTAGGCACCCAGGATCGGCTTTAGTTTCACGTGTATCTCTTAAGCCGGCAGAGAAAACCCACCTGATATGCGCTCCACACAATTGAATAGAGACGCCGTTGATTTTCTATGGGAATTGCAGAAATGACTTCTAAGCCTCAAAATAATGACTTTTTTTCCTAAGGTGGTAGGAATGAAACTCAGTGCGGGCTGGATGGGGTCCCCCCTGGGCACCGCAGACCTAAGCTTGTTTAACTCCTACCTCTTAAAGGGACCGAGAAAAAATGACCTTTTCTGCACTCCAATGTAAGTCAATGGGGCGATTTTTTGGCTATGTGCTAGAAATGAAATTCAGTGCGGATTGGATGACAGGCACCCTAGGCACCCAGGATCGGCTTTAGTTTCACGTGTATCTCTTAAGCCGGCAGAGAAAACCCACCTGATATGCGCTCCACACAATTGAATAGAGACGCCGTTGATTTTCTATGGGAATTGCAGAAATGACTTCTAAGCCTCAAAATAATGACTTTTTTTCCTAAGGTGGTAGGAATGAAACTCAGTGCGGGCTGGATGGGGTCCCCCCTGGGCACCGCAGACCTAAGCTTGTTTAACTCCTACCTCTTAAAGGGACCGAGAAAAAATGACCTTTTCTGCACTCCAATGTAAGTCAATGGGGCGATTTTTTGGCTATGTGCTAGAAATGAAATTCAGTGCGGATTGGATGACAGGCACCCTAGGCACCCAGGATCGGCTTTAGTTTCACGTGTATCTCTTAAGCCGGCAGAGAAAACCCACCTGATATGCGCTCCACACAATTGAATAGAGACGCCGTTGATTTTCTATGGGAATTGCAGAAATGACTTCTAAGCCTCAAAATAATGACTTTTTTTCCTAAGGTGGTAGGAATGAAACTCAGTGCGGGCTGGATGGGGTCCCCCCTGGGCACCGCAGACCTAAGCTTGTTTAACTCCTACCTCTTAAAGGGACCGAGAAAAAATGACCTTTTCTGCACTCCAATGTAAGTCAATGGGGCGATTTTTTGGCTATGTGCTAGAAATGAAATTCAGTGCGGATTGGATGACAGGCACCCTAGGCACCCAGGATCGGCTTTAGTTTCACGTGTATCTCTTAAGCCGGCAGAGAAAACCCACCTGATATGCGCTCCACACAATTGAATAGAGACGCCGTTGATTTTCTATGGGAATTGCAGAAATGACTTCTAAGCCTCAAAATAATGACTTTTTTTCCTAAGGTGGTAGGAATGAAACTCAGTGCGGGCTGGATGGGGTCCCCCCTGGGCACCGCAGACCTAAGCTTGTTTAACTCCTACCTCTTAAAGGGACCGAGAAAAAATGACCTTTTCTGCACTCCAATGTAAGTCAATGGGGCGATTTTTTGGCTATGTGCTAGAAATGAAATTCAGTGCGGATTGGATGACAGGCACCCTAGGCACCCAGGATCGGCTTTAGTTTCACGTGTATCTCTTAAGCCGGCAGAGAAAACCCACCTGATATGCGCTCCACACAATTGAATAGAGACGCCGTTGATTTTCTATGGGAATTGCAGAAATGACTTCTAAGCCTCAAAATAATGACTTTTTTTCCTAAGGTGGTAGGAATGAAACTCAGTGCGGGCTGGATGGGGTCCCCCCTGGGCACCGCAGACCTAAGCTTGTTTAACTCCTACCTCTTAAAGGGACCGAGAAAAAATGACCTTTTCTGCACTCCAATGTAAGTCAATGGGGCGATTTTTTGGCTATGTGCTAGAAATGAAATTCAGTGCGGATTGGATGACAGGCACCCTAGGCACCCAGGATCGGCTTTAGTTTCACGTGTATCTCTTAAGCCGGCAGAGAAAACCCACCTGATATGCGCTCCACACAATTGAATAGAGACGCCGTTGATTTTCTATGGGAATTGCAGAAATGACTTCTAAGCCTCAAAATAATGACTTTTTTTCCTAAGGTGGTAGGAATGAAACTCAGTGCGGGCTGGATGGGGTCCCCCCTGGGCACCGCAGACCTAAGCTTGTTTAACTCCTACCTCTTAAAGGGACCGAGAAAAAATGACCTTTTCTGCACTCCAATGTAAGTCAATGGGGCGATTTTTTGGCTATGTGCTAGAAATGAAATTCAGTGCGGATTGGATGACAGGCACCCTAGGCACCCAGGATCGGCTTTAGTTTCACGTGTATCTCTTAAGCCGGCAGAGAAAACCCACCTGATATGCGCTCCACACAATTGAATAGAGACGCCGTTGATTTTCTATGGGAATTGCAGAAATGACTTCTAAGCCTCAAAATAATGACTTTTTTTCCTAAGGTGGTAGGAATGAAACTCAGTGCGGGCTGGATGGGGTCCCCCCTGGGCACCGCAGACCTAAGCTTGTTTAACTCCTACCTCTTAAAGGGACCGAGAAAAAATGACCTTTTCTGCACTCCAATGTAAGTCAATGGGGCGATTTTTTGGCTATGTGCTAGAAATGAAATTCAGTGCGGATTGGATGACAGGCACCCTAGGCACCCAGGATCGGCTTTAGTTTCACGTGTATCTCTTAAGCCGGCAGAGAAAACCCACCTGATATGCGCTCCACACAATTGAATAGAGACGCCGTTGATTTTCTATGGGAATTGCAGAAATGACTTCTAAGCCTCAAAATAATGACTTTTTTTCCTAAGGTGGTAGGAATGAAACTCAGTGCGGGCTGGATGGGGTCCCCCCTGGGCACCGCAGACCTAAGCTTGTTTAACTCCTACCTCTTAAAGGGACCGAGAAAAAATGACCTTTTCTGCACTCCAATGTAAGTCAATGGGGCGATTTTTTGGCTATGTGCTAGAAATGAAATTCAGTGCGGATTGGATGACAGGCACCCTAGGCACCCAGGATCGGCTTTAGTTTCACGTGTATCTCTTAAGCCGGCAGAGAAAACCCACCTGATATGCGCTCCACACAATTGAATAGAGACGCCGTTGATTTTCTATGGGAATTGCAGAAATGACTTCTAAGCCTCAAAATAATGACTTTTTTTCCTAAGGTGGTAGGAATGAAACTCAGTGCGGGCTGGATGGGGTCCCCCCTGGGCACCGCAGACCTAAGCTTGTTTAACTCCTACCTCTTAAAGGGACCGAGAAAAAATGACCTTTTCTGCACTCCAATGTAAGTCAATGGGGCGATTTTTTGGCTATGTGCTAGAAATGAAATTCAGTGCGGATTGGATGACAGGCACCCTAGGCACCCAGGATCGGCTTTAGTTTCACGTGTATCTCTTAAGCCGGCAGAGAAAACCCACCTGATATGCGCTCCACACAATTGAATAGAGACGCCGTTGATTTTCTATGGGAATTGCAGAAATGACTTCTAAGCCTCAAAATAATGACTTTTTTTCCTAAGGTGGTAGGAATGAAACTCAGTGCGGGCTGGATGGGGTCCCCCCTGGGCACCGCAGACCTAAGCTTGTTTAACTCCTACCTCTTAAAGGGACCGAGAAAAAATGACCTTTTCTGCACTCCAATGTAAGTCAATGGGGCGATTTTTTGGCTATGTGCTAGAAATGAAATTCAGTGCGGATTGGATGACAGGCACCCTAGGCACCCAGGATCGGCTTTAGTTTCACGTGTATCTCTTAAGCCGGCAGAGAAAACCCACCTGATATGCGCTCCACACAATTGAATAGAGACGCCGTTGATTTTCTATGGGAATTGCAGAAATGACTTCTAAGCCTCAAAATAATGACTTTTTTTCCTAAGGTGGTAGGAATGAAACTCAGTGCGGGCTGGATGGGGTCCCCCCTGGGCACCGCAGACCTAAGCTTGTTTAACTCCTACCTCTTAAAGGGACCGAGAAAAAATGACCTTTTCTGCACTCCAATGTAAGTCAATGGGGCGATTTTTTGGCTATGTGCTAGAAATGAAATTCAGTGCGGATTGGATGACAGGCACCCTAGGCACCCAGGATCGGCTTTAGTTTCACGTGTATCTCTTAAGCCGGCAGAGAAAACCCACCTGATATGCGCTCCACACAATTGAATAGAGACGCCGTTGATTTTCTATGGGAATTGCAGAAATGACTTCTAAGCCTCAAAATAATGACTTTTTTTCCTAAGGTGGTAGGAATGAAACTCAGTGCGGGCTGGATGGGGTCCCCCCTGGGCACCGCAGACCTAAGCTTGTTTAACTCCTACCTCTTAAAGGGACCGAGAAAAAATGACCTTTTCTGCACTCCAATGTAAGTCAATGGGGCGATTTTTTGGCTATGTGCTAGAAATGAAATTCAGTGCGGATTGGATGACAGGCACCCTAGGCACCCAGGATCGGCTTTAGTTTCACGTGTATCTCTTAAGCCGGCAGAGAAAACCCACCTGATATGCGCTCCACACAATTGAATAGAGACGCCGTTGATTTTCTATGGGAATTGCAGAAATGACTTCTAAGCCTCAAAATAATGACTTTTTTTCCTAAGGTGGTAGGAATGAAACTCAGTGCGGGCTGGATGGGGTCCCCCCTGGGCACCGCAGACCTAAGCTTGTTTAACTCCTACCTCTTAAAGGGACCGAGAAAAAATGACCTTTTCTGCACTCCAATGTAAGTCAATGGGGCGATTTTTTGGCTATGTGCTAGAAATGAAATTCAGTGCGGATTGGATGACAGGCACCCTAGGCACCCAGGATCGGCTTTAGTTTCACGTGTATCTCTTAAGCCGGCAGAGAAAACCCACCTGATATGCGCTCCACACAATTGAATAGAGACGCCGTTGATTTTCTATGGGAATTGCAGAAATGACTTCTAAGCCTCAAAATAATGACTTTTTTTCCTAAGGTGGTAGGAATGAAACTCAGTGCGGGCTGGATGGGGTCCCCCCTGGGCACC
Organism: Dendropsophus ebraccatus; assembly: GCF_027789765.1. Classification (NCBI taxonomy): domain Eukaryota; kingdom Metazoa; phylum Chordata; class Amphibia; order Anura; family Hylidae; genus Dendropsophus; species Dendropsophus ebraccatus. Next base: position 18,530 of record NW_027210016.1, read on the forward strand.
GCAGACCTAAGCTTGTTTAACTCCTACCTCTTAAAGGGACCGAGAAAAAATGACCTTTTCTGCACTCCAATGTAAGTCAATGGGGCGATTTTTTGGCTATGTGCTAGAAATGAAATTCAGTGCGGATTGGATGACAGGCACCCTAGGCACCCAGGATCGGCTTTAGTTTCACGTGTATCTCTTAAGCCGGCAGAGAAAACCCACCTGATATGCGCTCCACACAATTGAATAGAGACGCCGTTGATTTTCTATGGGAATTGCAGAAATGACTTCTAAGCCTCAAAATAATGACTTTTTTTCCTAAGGTGGTAGGAATGAAACTCAGTGCGGGCTGGATGGGGTCCCCCCTGGGCACCGCAGACCTAAGCTTGTTTAACTCCTACCTCTTAAAGGGACCGAGAAAAAATGACCTTTTCTGCACTCCAATGTAAGTCAATGGGGCGATTTTTTGGCTATGTGCTAGAAATGAAATTCAGTGCGGATTGGATGACAGGCACCCTAGGCACCCAGGATCGGCTTTAGTTTCACGTGTATCTCTTAAGCCGGCAGAGAAAACCCACCTGATATGCGCTCCACACAATTGAATAGAGACGCCGTTGATTTTCTATGGGAATTGCAGAAATGACTTCTAAGCCTCAAAATAATGACTTTTTTTCCTAAGGTGGTAGGAATGAAACTCAGTGCGGGCTGGATGGGGTCCCCCCTGGGCACCGCAGACCTAAGCTTGTTTAACTCCTACCTCTTAAAGGGACCGAGAAAAAATGACCTTTTCTGCACTCCAATGTAAGTCAATGGGGCGATTTTTTGGCTATGTGCTAGAAATGAAATTCAGTGCGGATTGGATGACAGGCACCCTAGGCACCCAGGATCGGCTTTAGTTTCACGTGTATCTCTTAAGCCGGCAGAGAAAACCCACCTGATATGCGCTCCACACAATTGAATAGAGACGCCGTTGATTTTCTATGGGAATTGCAGAAATGACTTCTAAGCCTCAAAATAATGACTTTTTTTCCTAAGGTGGTAGGAATGAAACTCAGTGCGGGCTGGATGGGGTCCCCCCTGGGCACCGCAGACCTAAGCTTGTTTAACTCCTACCTCTTAAAGGGACCGAGAAAAAATGACCTTTTCTGCACTCCAATGTAAGTCAATGGGGCGATTTTTTGGCTATGTGCTAGAAATGAAATTCAGTGCGGATTGGATGACAGGCACCCTAGGCACCCAGGATCGGCTTTAGTTTCACGTGTATCTCTTAAGCCGGCAGAGAAAACCCACCTGATATGCGCTCCACACAATTGAATAGAGACGCCGTTGATTTTCTATGGGAATTGCAGAAATGACTTCTAAGCCTCAAAATAATGACTTTTTTTCCTAAGGTGGTAGGAATGAAACTCAGTGCGGGCTGGATGGGGTCCCCCCTGGGCACCGCAGACCTAAGCTTGTTTAACTCCTACCTCTTAAAGGGACCGAGAAAAAATGACCTTTTCTGCACTCCAATGTAAGTCAATGGGGCGATTTTTTGGCTATGTGCTAGAAATGAAATTCAGTGCGGATTGGATGACAGGCACCCTAGGCACCCAGGATCGGCTTTAGTTTCACGTGTATCTCTTAAGCCGGCAGAGAAAACCCACCTGATATGCGCTCCACACAATTGAATAGAGACGCCGTTGATTTTCTATGGGAATTGCAGAAATGACTTCTAAGCCTCAAAATAATGACTTTTTTTCCTAAGGTGGTAGGAATGAAACTCAGTGCGGGCTGGATGGGGTCCCCCCTGGGCACCGCAGACCTAAGCTTGTTTAACTCCTACCTCTTAAAGGGACCGAGAAAAAATGACCTTTTCTGCACTCCAATGTAAGTCAATGGGGCGATTTTTTGGCTATGTGCTAGAAATGAAATTCAGTGCGGATTGGATGACAGGCACCCTAGGCACCCAGGATCGGCTTTAGTTTCACGTGTATCTCTTAAGCCGGCAGAGAAAACCCACCTGATATGCGCTCCACACAATTGAATAGAGACGCCGTTGATTTTCTATGGGAATTGCAGAAATGACTTCTAAGCCTCAAAATAATGACTTTTTTTCCTAAGGTGGTAGGAATGAAACTCAGTGCGGGCTGGATGGGGTCCCCCCTGGGCACCGCAGACCTAAGCTTGTTTAACTCCTACCTCTTAAAGGGACCGAGAAAAAATGACCTTTTCTGCACTCCAATGTAAGTCAATGGGGCGATTTTTTGGCTATGTGCTAGAAATGAAATTCAGTGCGGATTGGATGACAGGCACCCTAGGCACCCAGGATCGGCTTTAGTTTCACGTGTATCTCTTAAGCCGGCAGAGAAAACCCACCTGATATGCGCTCCACACAATTGAATAGAGACGCCGTTGATTTTCTATGGGAATTGCAGAAATGACTTCTAAGCCTCAAAATAATGACTTTTTTTCCTAAGGTGGTAGGAATGAAACTCAGTGCGGGCTGGATGGGGTCCCCCCTGGGCACCGCAGACCTAAGCTTGTTTAACTCCTACCTCTTAAAGGGACCGAGAAAAAATGACCTTTTCTGCACTCCAATGTAAGTCAATGGGGCGATTTTTTGGCTATGTGCTAGAAATGAAATTCAGTGCGGATTGGATGACAGGCACCCTAGGCACCCAGGATCGGCTTTAGTTTCACGTGTATCTCTTAAGCCGGCAGAGAAAACCCACCTGATATGCGCTCCACACAATTGAATAGAGACGCCGTTGATTTTCTATGGGAATTGCAGAAATGACTTCTAAGCCTCAAAATAATGACTTTTTTTCCTAAGGTGGTAGGAATGAAACTCAGTGCGGGCTGGATGGGGTCCCCCCTGGGCACCGCAGACCTAAGCTTGTTTAACTCCTACCTCTTAAAGGGACCGAGAAAAAATGACCTTTTCTGCACTCCAATGTAAGTCAATGGGGCGATTTTTTGGCTATGTGCTAGAAATGAAATTCAGTGCGGATTGGATGACAGGCACCCTAGGCACCCAGGATCGGCTTTAGTTTCACGTGTATCTCTTAAGCCGGCAGAGAAAACCCACCTGATATGCGCTCCACACAATTGAATAGAGACGCCGTTGATTTTCTATGGGAATTGCAGAAATGACTTCTAAGCCTCAAAATAATGACTTTTTTTCCTAAGGTGGTAGGAATGAAACTCAGTGCGGGCTGGATGGGGTCCCCCCTGGGCACCGCAGACCTAAGCTTGTTTAACTCCTACCTCTTAAAGGGACCGAGAAAAAATGACCTTTTCTGCACTCCAATGTAAGTCAATGGGGCGATTTTTTGGCTATGTGCTAGAAATGAAATTCAGTGCGGATTGGATGACAGGCACCCTAGGCACCCAGGATCGGCTTTAGTTTCACGTGTATCTCTTAAGCCGGCAGAGAAAACCCACCTGATATGCGCTCCACACAATTGAATAGAGACGCCGTTGATTTTCTATGGGAATTGCAGAAATGACTTCTAAGCCTCAAAATAATGACTTTTTTTCCTAAGGTGGTAGGAATGAAACTCAGTGCGGGCTGGATGGGGTCCCCCCTGGGCACCGCAGACCTAAGCTTGTTTAACTCCTACCTCTTAAAGGGACCGAGAAAAAATGACCTTTTCTGCACTCCAATGTAAGTCAATGGGGCGATTTTTTGGCTATGTGCTAGAAATGAAATTCAGTGCGGATTGGATGACAGGCACCCTAGGCACCCAGGATCGGCTTTAGTTTCACGTGTATCTCTTAAGCCGGCAGAGAAAACCCACCTGATATGCGCTCCACACAATTGAATAGAGACGCCGTTGATTTTCTATGGGAATTGCAGAAATGACTTCTAAGCCTCAAAATAATGACTTTTTTTCCTAAGGTGGTAGGAATGAAACTCAGTGCGGGCTGGATGGGGTCCCCCCTGGGCACCGCAGACCTAAGCTTGTTTAACTCCTACCTCTTAAAGGGACCGAGAAAAAATGACCTTTTCTGCACTCCAATGTAAGTCAATGGGGCGATTTTTTGGCTATGTGCTAGAAATGAAATTCAGTGCGGATTGGATGACAGGCACCCTAGGCACCCAGGATCGGCTTTAGTTTCACGTGTATCTCTTAAGCCGGCAGAGAAAACCCACCTGATATGCGCTCCACACAATTGAATAGAGACGCCGTTGATTTTCTATGGGAATTGCAGAAATGACTTCTAAGCCTCAAAATAATGACTTTTTTTCCTAAGGTGGTAGGAATGAAACTCAGTGCGGGCTGGATGGGGTCCCCCCTGGGCACCGCAGACCTAAGCTTGTTTAACTCCTACCTCTTAAAGGGACCGAGAAAAAATGACCTTTTCTGCACTCCAATGTAAGTCAATGGGGCGATTTTTTGGCTATGTGCTAGAAATGAAATTCAGTGCGGATTGGATGACAGGCACCCTAGGCACCCAGGATCGGCTTTAGTTTCACGTGTATCTCTTAAGCCGGCAGAGAAAACCCACCTGATATGCGCTCCACACAATTGAATAGAGACGCCGTTGATTTTCTATGGGAATTGCAGAAATGACTTCTAAGCCTCAAAATAATGACTTTTTTTCCTAAGGTGGTAGGAATGAAACTCAGTGCGGGCTGGATGGGGTCCCCCCTGGGCACCGCAGACCTAAGCTTGTTTAACTCCTACCTCTTAAAGGGACCGAGAAAAAATGACCTTTTCTGCACTCCAATGTAAGTCAATGGGGCGATTTTTTGGCTATGTGCTAGAAATGAAATTCAGTGCGGATTGGATGACAGGCACCCTAGGCACCCAGGATCGGCTTTAGTTTCACGTGTATCTCTTAAGCCGGCAGAGAAAACCCACCTGATATGCGCTCCACACAATTGAATAGAGACGCCGTTGATTTTCTATGGGAATTGCAGAAATGACTTCTAAGCCTCAAAATAATGACTTTTTTTCCTAAGGTGGTAGGAATGAAACTCAGTGCGGGCTGGATGGGGTCCCCCCTGGGCACCGCAGACCTAAGCTTGTTTAACTCCTACCTCTTAAAGGGACCGAGAAAAAATGACCTTTTCTGCACTCCAATGTAAGTCAATGGGGCGATTTTTTGGCTATGTGCTAGAAATGAAATTCAGTGCGGATTGGATGACAGGCACCCTAGGCACCCAGGATCGGCTTTAGTTTCACGTGTATCTCTTAAGCCGGCAGAGAAAACCCACCTGATATGCGCTCCACACAATTGAATAGAGACGCCGTTGATTTTCTATGGGAATTGCAGAAATGACTTCTAAGCCTCAAAATAATGACTTTTTTTCCTAAGGTGGTAGGAATGAAACTCAGTGCGGGCTGGATGGGGTCCCCCCTGGGCACCGCAGACCTAAGCTTGTTTAACTCCTACCTCTTAAAGGGACCGAGAAAAAATGACCTTTTCTGCACTCCAATGTAAGTCAATGGGGCGATTTTTTGGCTATGTGCTAGAAATGAAATTCAGTGCGGATTGGATGACAGGCACCCTAGGCACCCAGGATCGGCTTTAGTTTCACGTGTATCTCTTAAGCCGGCAGAGAAAACCCACCTGATATGCGCTCCACACAATTGAATAGAGACGCCGTTGATTTTCTATGGGAATTGCAGAAATGACTTCTAAGCCTCAAAATAATGACTTTTTTTCCTAAGGTGGTAGGAATGAAACTCAGTGCGGGCTGGATGGGGTCCCCCCTGGGCACCGCAGACCTAAGCTTGTTTAACTCCTACCTCTTAAAGGGACCGAGAAAAAATGACCTTTTCTGCACTCCAATGTAAGTCAATGGGGCGATTTTTTGGCTATGTGCTAGAAATGAAATTCAGTGCGGATTGGATGACAGGCACCCTAGGCACCCAGGATCGGCTTTAGTTTCACGTGTATCTCTTAAGCCGGCAGAGAAAACCCACCTGATATGCGCTCCACACAATTGAATAGAGACGCCGTTGATTTTCTATGGGAATTGCAGAAATGACTTCTAAGCCTCAAAATAATGACTTTTTTTCCTAAGGTGGTAGGAATGAAACTCAGTGCGGGCTGGATGGGGTCCCCCCTGGGCACCGCAGACCTAAGCTTGTTTAACTCCTACCTCTTAAAGGGACCGAGAAAAAATGACCTTTTCTGCACTCCAATGTAAGTCAATGGGGCGATTTTTTGGCTATGTGCTAGAAATGAAATTCAGTGCGGATTGGATGACAGGCACCCTAGGCACCCAGGATCGGCTTTAGTTTCACGTGTATCTCTTAAGCCGGCAGAGAAAACCCACCTGATATGCGCTCCACACAATTGAATAGAGACGCCGTTGATTTTCTATGGGAATTGCAGAAATGACTTCTAAGCCTCAAAATAATGACTTTTTTTCCTAAGGTGGTAGGAATGAAACTCAGTGCGGGCTGGATGGGGTCCCCCCTGGGCACCGCAGACCTAAGCTTGTTTAACTCCTACCTCTTAAAGGGACCGAGAAAAAATGACCTTTTCTGCACTCCAATGTAAGTCAATGGGGCGATTTTTTGGCTATGTGCTAGAAATGAAATTCAGTGCGGATTGGATGACAGGCACCCTAGGCACCCAGGATCGGCTTTAGTTTCACGTGTATCTCTTAAGCCGGCAGAGAAAACCCACCTGATATGCGCTCCACACAATTGAATAGAGACGCCGTTGATTTTCTATGGGAATTGCAGAAATGACTTCTAAGCCTCAAAATAATGACTTTTTTTCCTAAGGTGGTAGGAATGAAACTCAGTGCGGGCTGGATGGGGTCCCCCCTGGGCACCGCAGACCTAAGCTTGTTTAACTCCTACCTCTTAAAGGGACCGAGAAAAAATGACCTTTTCTGCACTCCAATGTAAGTCAATGGGGCGATTTTTTGGCTATGTGCTAGAAATGAAATTCAGTGCGGATTGGATGACAGGCACCCTAGGCACCCAGGATCGGCTTTAGTTTCACGTGTATCTCTTAAGCCGGCAGAGAAAACCCACCTGATATGCGCTCCACACAATTGAATAGAGACGCCGTTGATTTTCTATGGGAATTGCAGAAATGACTTCTAAGCCTCAAAATAATGACTTTTTTTCCTAAGGTGGTAGGAATGAAACTCAGTGCGGGCTGGATGGGGTCCCCCCTGGGCACCGCAGACCTAAGCTTGTTTAACTCCTACCTCTTAAAGGGACCGAGAAAAAATGACCTTTTCTGCACTCCAATGTAAGTCAATGGGGCGATTTTTTGGCTATGTGCTAGAAATGAAATTCAGTGCGGATTGGATGACAGGCACCCTAGGCACCCAGGATCGGCTTTAGTTTCACGTGTATCTCTTAAGCCGGCAGAGAAAACCCACCTGATATGCGCTCCACACAATTGAATAGAGACGCCGTTGATTTTCTATGGGAATTGCAGAAATGACTTCTAAGCCTCAAAATAATGACTTTTTTTCCTAAGGTGGTAGGAATGAAACTCAGTGCGGGCTGGATGGGGTCCCCCCTGGGCACCGCAGACCTAAGCTTGTTTAACTCCTACCTCTTAAAGGGACCGAGAAAAAATGACCTTTTCTGCACTCCAATGTAAGTCAATGGGGCGATTTTTTGGCTATGTGCTAGAAATGAAATTCAGTGCGGATTGGATGACAGGCACCCTAGGCACCCAGGATCGGCTTTAGTTTCACGTGTATCTCTTAAGCCGGCAGAGAAAACCCACCTGATATGCGCTCCACACAATTGAATAGAGACGCCGTTGATTTTCTATGGGAATTGCAGAAATGACTTCTAAGCCTCAAAATAATGACTTTTTTTCCTAAGGTGGTAGGAATGAAACTCAGTGCGGGCTGGATGGGGTCCCCCCTGGGCACCGCAGACCTAAGCTTGTTTAACTCCTACCTCTTAAAGGGACCGAGAAAAAATGACCTTTTCTGCACTCCAATGTAAGTCAATGGGGCGATTTTTTGGCTATGTGCTAGAAATGAAATTCAGTGCGGATTGGATGACAGGCACCCTAGGCACCCAGGATCGGCTTTAGTTTCACGTGTATCTCTTAAGCCGGCAGAGAAAACCCACCTGATATGCGCTCCACACAATTGAATAGAGACGCCGTTGATTTTCTATGGGAATTGCAGAAATGACTTCTAAGCCTCAAAATAATGACTTTTTTTCCTAAGGTGGTAGGAATGAAACTCAGTGCGGGCTGGATGGGGTCCCCCCTGGGCACCGCAGACCTAAGCTTGTTTAACTCCTACCTCTTAAAGGGACCGAGAAAAAATGACCTTTTCTGCACTCCAATGTAAGTCAATGGGGCGATTTTTTGGCTATGTGCTAGAAATGAAATTCAGTGCGGATTGGATGACAGGCACCCTAGGCACCCAGGATCGGCTTTAGTTTCACGTGTATCTCTTAAGCCGGCAGAGAAAACCCACCTGATATGCGCTCCACACAATTGAATAGAGACGCCGTTGATTTTCTATGGGAATTGCAGAAATGACTTCTAAGCCTCAAAATAATGACTTTTTTTCCTAAGGTGGTAGGAATGAAACTCAGTGCGGGCTGGATGGGGTCCCCCCTGGGCACCGCAGACCTAAGCTTGTTTAACTCCTACCTCTTAAAGGGACCGAGAAAAAATGACCTTTTCTGCACTCCAATGTAAGTCAATGGGGCGATTTTTTGGCTATGTGCTAGAAATGAAATTCAGTGCGGATTGGATGACAGGCACCCTAGGCACCCAGGATCGGCTTTAGTTTCACGTGTATCTCTTAAGCCGGCAGAGAAAACCCACCTGATATGCGCTCCACACAATTGAATCGCCCCATTGATTTTCTAAAATGACTTTTAAGCCTCAAAATAATGACTTTTTTGGCTATCTAGAAATGAATGAACTCAGTGCGGGCTGGATCGGTGCCCCTGGGCCCCGCAGACCTGAGCTTGTTTAACTCCTACCTCTTAAAGGGACCGAGAAAAAATGACCTTTTCTGCACTCCAATGTAAGTCAATGGGGCGATTTTTTGGCTATGTGCTAGAAATGAAATTCAGTGCGGATTGGATGACAGGCACCCTAGGCACCCAGGATCGGCTTTAGTTTCACGTGTATCTCTTAAGCCGGCAGAGAAAACCCACCTGATATGCGCTCCACACAATTGAATAGAGACGCCGTTGATTTTCTATGGGAATTGCAGAAATGACTTCTAAGCCTCAAAATAATGACTTTTTTTCCTAAGGTGGTAGGAATGAAACTCAGTGCGGGCTGGATGGGGTCCCCCCTGGGCACCGCAGACCTAAGCTTGTTTAACTCCTACCTCTTAAAGGGACCGAGAAAAAATGACCTTTTCTGCACTCCAATGTAAGTCAATGGGGCGATTTTTTGGCTATGTGCTAGAAATGAAATTCAGTGCGGATTGGATGACAGGCACCCTAGGCACCCAGGATCGGCTTTAGTTTCACGTGTATCTCTTAAGCCGGCAGAGAAAACCCACCTGATATGCGCTCCACACAATTGAATAGAGACGCCGTTGATTTTCTATGGGAATTGCAGAAATGACTTCTAAGCCTCAAAATAATGACTTTTTTTCCTAAGGTGGTAGGAATGAAACTCAGTGCGGGCTGGATGGGGTCCCCCCTGGGCACCGCAGACCTAAGCTTGTTTAACTCCTACCTCTTAAAGGGACCGAGAAAAAATGACCTTTTCTGCACTCCAATGTAAGTCAATGGGGCGATTTTTTGGCTATGTGCTAGAAATGAAATTCAGTGCGGATTGGATGACAGGCACCCTAGGCACCCAGGATCGGCTTTAGTTTCACGTGTATCTCTTAAGCCGGCAGAGAAAACCCACCTGATATGCGCTCCACACAATTGAATAGAGACGCCGTTGATTTTCTATGGGAATTGCAGAAATGACTTCTAAGCCTCAAAATAATGACTTTTTTTCCTAAGGTGGTAGGAATGAAACTCAGTGCGGGCTGGATGGGGTCCCCCCTGGGCACCGCAGACCTAAGCTTGTTTAACTCCTACCTCTTAAAGGGACCGAGAAAAAATGACCTTTTCTGCACTCCAATGTAAGTCAATGGGGCGATTTTTTGGCTATGTGCTAGAAATGAAATTCAGTGCGGATTGGATGACAGGCACCCTAGGCACCCAGGATCGGCTTTAGTTTCACGTGTATCTCTTAAGCCGGCAGAGAAAACCCACCTGATATGCGCTCCACACAATTGAATAGAGACGCCGTTGATTTTCTATGGGAATTGCAGAAATGACTTCTAAGCCTCAAAATAATGACTTTTTTTCCTAAGGTGGTAGGAATGAAACTCAGTGCGGGCTGGATGGGGTCCCCCCTGGGCACCGCAGACCTAAGCTTGTTTAACTCCTACCTCTTAAAGGGACCGAGAAAAAATGACCTTTTCTGCACTCCAATGTAAGTCAATGGGGCGATTTTTTGGCTATGTGCTAGAAATGAAATTCAGTGCGGATTGGATGACAGGCACCCTAGGCACCCAGGATCGGCTTTAGTTTCACGTGTATCTCTTAAGCCGGCAGAGAAAACCCACCTGATATGCGCTCCACACAATTGAATAGAGACGCCGTTGATTTTCTATGGGAATTGCAGAAATGACTTCTAAGCCTCAAAATAATGACTTTTTTTCCTAAGGTGGTAGGAATGAAACTCAGTGCGGGCTGGATGGGGTCCCCCCTGGGCACCGCAGACCTAAGCTTGTTTAACTCCTACCTCTTAAAGGGACCGAGAAAAAATGACCTTTTCTGCACTCCAATGTAAGTCAATGGGGCGATTTTTTGGCTATGTGCTAGAAATGAAATTCAGTGCGGATTGGATGACAGGCACCCTAGGCACCCAGGATCGGCTTTAGTTTCACGTGTATCTCTTAAGCCGGCAGAGAAAACCCACCTGATATGCGCTCCACACAATTGAATAGAGACGCCGTTGATTTTCTATGGGAATTGCAGAAATGACTTCTAAGCCTCAAAATAATGACTTTTTTTCCTAAGGTGGTAGGAATGAAACTCAGTGCGGGCTGGATGGGGTCCCCCCTGGGCACCGCAGACCTAAGCTTGTTTAACTCCTACCTCTTAAAGGGACCGAGAAAAAATGACCTTTTCTGCACTCCAATGTAAGTCAATGGGGCGATTTTTTGGCTATGTGCTAGAAATGAAATTCAGTGCGGATTGGATGACAGGCACCCTAGGCACCCAGGATCGGCTTTAGTTTCACGTGTATCTCTTAAGCCGGCAGAGAAAACCCACCTGATATGCGCTCCACACAATTGAATAGAGACGCCGTTGATTTTCTATGGGAATTGCAGAAATGACTTCTAAGCCTCAAAATAATGACTTTTTTTCCTAAGGTGGTAGGAATGAAACTCAGTGCGGGCTGGATGGGGTCCCCCCTGGGCACCGCAGACCTAAGCTTGTTTAACTCCTACCTCTTAAAGGGACCGAGAAAAAATGACCTTTTCTGCACTCCAATGTAAGTCAATGGGGCGATTTTTTGGCTATGTGCTAGAAATGAAATTCAGTGCGGATTGGATGACAGGCACCCTAGGCACCCAGGATCGGCTTTAGTTTCACGTGTATCTCTTAAGCCGGCAGAGAAAACCCACCTGATATGCGCTCCACACAATTGAATAGAGACGCCGTTGATTTTCTATGGGAATTGCAGAAATGACTTCTAAGCCTCAAAATAATGACTTTTTTTCCTAAGGTGGTAGGAATGAAACTCAGTGCGGGCTGGATGGGGTCCCCCCTGGGCACCGCAGACCTAAGCTTGTTTAACTCCTACCTCTTAAAGGGACCGAGAAAAAATGACCTTTTCTGCACTCCAATGTAAGTCAATGGGGCGATTTTTTGGCTATGTGCTAGAAATGAAATTCAGTGCGGATTGGATGACAGGCACCCTAGGCACCCAGGATCGGCTTTAGTTTCACGTGTATCTCTTAAGCCGGCAGAGAAAACCCACCTGATATGCGCTCCACACAATTGAATAGAGACGCCGTTGATTTTCTATGGGAATTGCAGAAATGACTTCTAAGCCTCAAAATAATGACTTTTTTTCCTAAGGTGGTAGGAATGAAACTCAGTGCGGGCTGGATGGGGTCCCCCCTGGGCACCGCAGACCTAAGCTTGTTTAACTCCTACCTCTTAAAGGGACCGAGAAAAAATGACCTTTTCTGCACTCCAATGTAAGTCAATGGGGCGATTTTTTGGCTATGTGCTAGAAATGAAATTCAGTGCGGATTGGATGACAGGCACCCTAGGCACCCAGGATCGGCTTTAGTTTCACGTGTATCTCTTAAGCCGGCAGAGAAAACCCACCTGATATGCGCTCCACACAATTGAATAGAGACGCCGTTGATTTTCTATGGGAATTGCAGAAATGACTTCTAAGCCTCAAAATAATGACTTTTTTTCCTAAGGTGGTAGGAATGAAACTCAGTGCGGGCTGGATGGGGTCCCCCCTGGGCACCGCAGACCTAAGCTTGTTTAACTCCTACCTCTTAAAGGGACCGAGAAAAAATGACCTTTTCTGCACTCCAATGTAAGTCAATGGGGCGATTTTTTGGCTATGTGCTAGAAATGAAATTCAGTGCGGATTGGATGACAGGCACCCTAGGCACCCAGGATCGGCTTTAGTTTCACGTGTATCTCTTAAGCCGGCAGAGAAAACCCACCTGATATGCGCTCCACACAATTGAATAGAGACGCCGTTGATTTTCTATGGGAATTGCAGAAATGACTTCTAAGCCTCAAAATAATGACTTTTTTTCCTAAGGTGGTAGGAATGAAACTCAGTGCGGGCTGGATGGGGTCCCCCCTGGGCACCGCAGACCTAAGCTTGTTTAACTCCTACCTCTTAAAGGGACCGAGAAAAAATGACCTTTTCTGCACTCCAATGTAAGTCAATGGGGCGATTTTTTGGCTATGTGCTAGAAATGAAATTCAGTGCGGATTGGATGACAGGCACCCTAGGCACCCAGGATCGGCTTTAGTTTCACGTGTATCTCTTAAGCCGGCAGAGAAAACCCACCTGATATGCGCTCCACACAATTGAATAGAGACGCCGTTGATTTTCTATGGGAATTGCAGAAATGACTTCTAAGCCTCAAAATAATGACTTTTTTTCCTAAGGTGGTAGGAATGAAACTCAGTGCGGGCTGGATGGGGTCCCCCCTGGGCACCGCAGACCTAAGCTTGTTTAACTCCTACCTCTTAAAGGGACCGAGAAAAAATGACCTTTTCTGCACTCCAATGTAAGTCAATGGGGCGATTTTTTGGCTATGTGCTAGAAATGAAATTCAGTGCGGATTGGATGACAGGCACCCTAGGCACCCAGGATCGGCTTTAGTTTCACGTGTATCTCTTAAGCCGGCAGAGAAAACCCACCTGATATGCGCTCCACACAATTGAATAGAGACGCCGTTGATTTTCTATGGGAATTGCAGAAATGACTTCTAAGCCTCAAAATAATGACTTTTTTTCCTAAGGTGGTAGGAATGAAACTCAGTGCGGGCTGGATGGGGTCCCCCCTGGGCACCGCAGACCTAAGCTTGTTTAACTCCTACCTCTTAAAGGGACCGAGAAAAAATGACCTTTTCTGCACTCCAATGTAAGTCAATGGGGCGATTTTTTGGCTATGTGCTAGAAATGAAATTCAGTGCGGATTGGATGACAGGCACCCTAGGCACCCAGGATCGGCTTTAGTTTCACGTGTATCTCTTAAGCCGGCAGAGAAAACCCACCTGATATGCGCTCCACACAATTGAATAGAGACGCCGTTGATTTTCTATGGGAATTGCAGAAATGACTTCTAAGCCTCAAAATAATGACTTTTTTTCCTAAGGTGGTAGGAATGAAACTCAGTGCGGGCTGGATGGGGTCCCCCCTGGGCACCGCAGACCTAAGCTTGTTTAACTCCTACCTCTTAAAGGGACCGAGAAAAAATGACCTTTTCTGCACTCCAATGTAAGTCAATGGGGCGATTTTTTGGCTATGTGCTAGAAATGAAATTCAGTGCGGATTGGATGACAGGCACCCTAGGCACCCAGGATCGGCTTTAGTTTCACGTGTATCTCTTAAGCCGGCAGAGAAAACCCACCTGATATGCGCTCCACACAATTGAATAGAGACGCCGTTGATTTTCTATGGGAATTGCAGAAATGACTTCTAAGCCTCAAAATAATGACTTTTTTTCCTAAGGTGGTAGGAATGAAACTCAGTGCGGGCTGGATGGGGTCCCCCCTGGGCACCGCAGACCTAAGCTTGTTTAACTCCTACCTCTTAAAGGGACCGAGAAAAAATGACCTTTTCTGCACTCCAATGTAAGTCAATGGGGCGATTTTTTGGCTATGTGCTAGAAATGAAATTCAGTGCGGATTGGATGACAGGCACCCTAGGCACCCAGGATCGGCTTTAGTTTCACGTGTATCTCTTAAGCCGGCAGAGAAAACCCACCTGATATGCGCTCCACACAATTGAATAGAGACGCCGTTGATTTTCTATGGGAATTGCAGAAATGACTTCTAAGCCTCAAAATAATGACTTTTTTTCCTAAGGTGGTAGGAATGAAACTCAGTGCGGGCTGGATGGGGTCCCCCCTGGGCACCGCAGACCTAAGCTTGTTTAACTCCTACCTCTTAAAGGGACCGAGAAAAAATGACCTTTTCTGCACTCCAATGTAAGTCAATGGGGCGATTTTTTGGCTATGTGCTAGAAATGAAATTCAGTGCGGATTGGATGACAGGCACCCTAGGCACCCAGGATCGGCTTTAGTTTCACGTGTATCTCTTAAGCCGGCAGAGAAAACCCACCTGATATGCGCTCCACACAATTGAATAGAGACGCCGTTGATTTTCTATGGGAATTGCAGAAATGACTTCTAAGCCTCAAAATAATGACTTTTTTTCCTAAGGTGGTAGGAATGAAACTCAGTGCGGGCTGGATGGGGTCCCCCCTGGGCACCGCAGACCTAAGCTTGTTTAACTCCTACCTCTTAAAGGGACCGAGAAAAAATGACCTTTTCTGCACTCCAATGTAAGTCAATGGGGCGATTTTTTGGCTATGTGCTAGAAATGAAATTCAGTGCGGATTGGATGACAGGCACCCTAGGCACCCAGGATCGGCTTTAGTTTCACGTGTATCTCTTAAGCCGGCAGAGAAAACCCACCTGATATGCGCTCCACACAATTGAATAGAGACGCCGTTGATTTTCTATGGGAATTGCAGAAATGACTTCTAAGCCTCAAAATAATGACTTTTTTTCCTAAGGTGGTAGGAATGAAACTCAGTGCGGGCTGGATGGGGTCCCCCCTGGGCACCGCAGACCTAAGCTTGTTTAACTCCTACCTCTTAAAGGGACCGAGAAAAAATGACCTTTTCTGCACTCCAATGTAAGTCAATGGGGCGATTTTTTGGCTATGTGCTAGAAATGAAATTCAGTGCGGATTGGATGACAGGCACCCTAGGCACCCAGGATCGGCTTTAGTTTCACGTGTATCTCTTAAGCCGGCAGAGAAAACCCACCTGATATGCGCTCCACACAATTGAATAGAGACGCCGTTGATTTTCTATGGGAATTGCAGAAATGACTTCTAAGCCTCAAAATAATGACTTTTTTTCCTAAGGTGGTAGGAATGAAACTCAGTGCGGGCTGGATGGGGTCCCCCCTGGGCACCGCAGACCTAAGCTTGTTTAACTCCTACCTCTTAAAGGGACCGAGAAAAAATGACCTTTTCTGCACTCCAATGTAAGTCAATGGGGCGATTTTTTGGCTATGTGCTAGAAATGAAATTCAGTGCGGATTGGATGACAGGCACCCTAGGCACCCAGGATCGGCTTTAGTTTCACGTGTATCTCTTAAGCCGGCAGAGAAAACCCACCTGATATGCGCTCCACACAATTGAATAGAGACGCCGTTGATTTTCTATGGGAATTGCAGAAATGACTTCTAAGCCTCAAAATAATGACTTTTTTTCCTAAGGTGGTAGGAATGAAACTCAGTGCGGGCTGGATGGGGTCCCCCCTGGGCACCGCAGACCTAAGCTTGTTTAACTCCTACCTCTTAAAGGGACCGAGAAAAAATGACCTTTTCTGCACTCCAATGTAAGTCAATGGGGCGATTTTTTGGCTATGTGCTAGAAATGAAATTCAGTGCGGATTGGATGACAGGCACCCTAGGCACCCAGGATCGGCTTTAGTTTCACGTGTATCTCTTAAGCCGGCAGAGAAAACCCACCTGATATGCGCTCCACACAATTGAATAGAGACGCCGTTGATTTTCTATGGGAATTGCAGAAATGACTTCTAAGCCTCAAAATAATGACTTTTTTTCCTAAGGTGGTAGGAATGAAACTCAGTGCGGGCTGGATGGGGTCCCCCCTGGGCACCGCAGACCTAAGCTTGTTTAACTCCTACCTCTTAAAGGGACCGAGAAAAAATGACCTTTTCTGCACTCCAATGTAAGTCAATGGGGCGATTTTTTGGCTATGTGCTAGAAATGAAATTCAGTGCGGATTGGATGACAGGCACCCTAGGCACCCAGGATCGGCTTTAGTTTCACGTGTATCTCTTAAGCCGGCAGAGAAAACCCACCTGATATGCGCTCCACACAATTGAATAGAGACGCCGTTGATTTTCTATGGGAATTGCAGAAATGACTTCTAAGCCTCAAAATAATGACTTTTTTTCCTAAGGTGGTAGGAATGAAACTCAGTGCGGGCTGGATGGGGTCCCCCCTGGGCACCGCAGACCTAAGCTTGTTTAACTCCTACCTCTTAAAGGGACCGAGAAAAAATGACCTTTTCTGCACTCCAATGTAAGTCAATGGGGCGATTTTTTGGCTATGTGCTAGAAATGAAATTCAGTGCGGATTGGATGACAGGCACCCTAGGCACCCAGGATCGGCTTTAGTTTCACGTGTATCTCTTAAGCCGGCAGAGAAAACCCACCTGATATGCGCTCCACACAATTGAATAGAGACGCCGTTGATTTTCTATGGGAATTGCAGAAATGACTTCTAAGCCTCAAAATAATGACTTTTTTTCCTAAGGTGGTAGGAATGAAACTCAGTGCGGGCTGGATGGGGTCCCCCCTGGGCACCGCAGACCTAAGCTTGTTTAACTCCTACCTCTTAAAGGGACCGAGAAAAAATGACCTTTTCTGCACTCCAATGTAAGTCAATGGGGCGATTTTTTGGCTATGTGCTAGAAATGAAATTCAGTGCGGATTGGATGACAGGCACCCTAGGCACCCAGGATCGGCTTTAGTTTCACGTGTATCTCTTAAGCCGGCAGAGAAAACCCACCTGATATGCGCTCCACACAATTGAATAGAGACGCCGTTGATTTTCTATGGGAATTGCAGAAATGACTTCTAAGCCTCAAAATAATGACTTTTTTTCCTAAGGTGGTAGGAATGAAACTCAGTGCGGGCTGGATGGGGTCCCCCCTGGGCACCGCAGACCTAAGCTTGTTTAACTCCTACCTCTTAAAGGGACCGAGAAAAAATGACCTTTTCTGCACTCCAATGTAAGTCAATGGGGCGATTTTTTGGCTATGTGCTAGAAATGAAATTCAGTGCGGATTGGATGACAGGCACCCTAGGCACCCAGGATCGGCTTTAGTTTCACGTGTATCTCTTAAGCCGGCAGAGAAAACCCACCTGATATGCGCTCCACACAATTGAATAGAGACGCCGTTGATTTTCTATGGGAATTGCAGAAATGACTTCTAAGCCTCAAAATAATGACTTTTTTTCCTAAGGTGGTAGGAATGAAACTCAGTGCGGGCTGGATGGGGTCCCCCCTGGGCACCGCAGACCTAAGCTTGTTTAACTCCTACCTCTTAAAGGGACCGAGAAAAAATGACCTTTTCTGCACTCCAATGTAAGTCAATGGGGCGATTTTTTGGCTATGTGCTAGAAATGAAATTCAGTGCGGATTGGATGACAGGCACCCTAGGCACCCAGGATCGGCTTTAGTTTCACGTGTATCTCTTAAGCCGGCAGAGAAAACCCACCTGATATGCGCTCCACACAATTGAATAGAGACGCCGTTGATTTTCTATGGGAATTGCAGAAATGACTTCTAAGCCTCAAAATAATGACTTTTTTTCCTAAGGTGGTAGGAATGAAACTCAGTGCGGGCTGGATGGGGTCCCCCCTGGGCACCGCAGACCTAAGCTTGTTTAACTCCTACCTCTTAAAGGGACCGAGAAAAAATGACCTTTTCTGCACTCCAATGTAAGTCAATGGGGCGATTTTTTGGCTATGTGCTAGAAATGAAATTCAGTGCGGATTGGATGACAGGCACCCTAGGCACCCAGGATCGGCTTTAGTTTCACGTGTATCTCTTAAGCCGGCAGAGAAAACCCACCTGATATGCGCTCCACACAATTGAATAGAGACGCCGTTGATTTTCTATGGGAATTGCAGAAATGACTTCTAAGCCTCAAAATAATGACTTTTTTTCCTAAGGTGGTAGGAATGAAACTCAGTGCGGGCTGGATGGGGTCCCCCCTGGGCACCGCAGACCTAAGCTTGTTTAACTCCTACCTCTTAAAGGGACCGAGAAAAAATGACCTTTTCTGCACTCCAATGTAAGTCAATGGGGCGATTTTTTGGCTATGTGCTAGAAATGAAATTCAGTGCGGATTGGATGACAGGCACCCTAGGCACCCAGGATCGGCTTTAGTTTCACGTGTATCTCTTAAGCCGGCAGAGAAAACCCACCTGATATGCGCTCCACACAATTGAATAGAGACGCCGTTGATTTTCTATGGGAATTGCAGAAATGACTTCTAAGCCTCAAAATAATGACTTTTTTTCCTAAGGTGGTAGGAATGAAACTCAGTGCGGGCTGGATGGGGTCCCCCCTGGGCACCGCAGACCTAAGCTTGTTTAACTCCTACCTCTTAAAGGGACCGAGAAAAAATGACCTTTTCTGCACTCCAATGTAAGTCAATGGGGCGATTTTTTGGCTATGTGCTAGAAATGAAATTCAGTGCGGATTGGATGACAGGCACCCTAGGCACCCAGGATCGGCTTTAGTTTCACGTGTATCTCTTAAGCCGGCAGAGAAAACCCACCTGATATGCGCTCCACACAATTGAATAGAGACGCCGTTGATTTTCTATGGGAATTGCAGAAATGACTTCTAAGCCTCAAAATAATGACTTTTTTTCCTAAGGTGGTAGGAATGAAACTCAGTGCGGGCTGGATGGGGTCCCCCCTGGGCACCGCAGACCTAAGCTTGTTTAACTCCTACCTCTTAAAGGGACCGAGAAAAAATGACCTTTTCTGCACTCCAATGTAAGTCAATGGGGCGATTTTTTGGCTATGTGCTAGAAATGAAATTCAGTGCGGATTGGATGACAGGCACCCTAGGCACCCAGGATCGGCTTTAGTTTCACGTGTATCTCTTAAGCCGGCAGAGAAAACCCACCTGATATGCGCTCCACACAATTGAATAGAGACGCCGTTGATTTTCTATGGGAATTGCAGAAATGACTTCTAAGCCTCAAAATAATGACTTTTTTTCCTAAGGTGGTAGGAATGAAACTCAGTGCGGGCTGGATGGGGTCCCCCCTGGGCACCGCAGACCTAAGCTTGTTTAACTCCTACCTCTTAAAGGGACCGAGAAAAAATGACCTTTTCTGCACTCCAATGTAAGTCAATGGGGCGATTTTTTGGCTATGTGCTAGAAATGAAATTCAGTGCGGATTGGATGACAGGCACCCTAGGCACCCAGGATCGGCTTTAGTTTCACGTGTATCTCTTAAGCCGGCAGAGAAAACCCACCTGATATGCGCTCCACACAATTGAATAGAGACGCCGTTGATTTTCTATGGGAATTGCAGAAATGACTTCTAAGCCTCAAAATAATGACTTTTTTTCCTAAGGTGGTAGGAATGAAACTCAGTGCGGGCTGGATGGGGTCCCCCCTGGGCACCGCAGACCTAAGCTTGTTTAACTCCTACCTCTTAAAGGGACCGAGAAAAAATGACCTTTTCTGCACTCCAATGTAAGTCAATGGGGCGATTTTTTGGCTATGTGCTAGAAATGAAATTCAGTGCGGATTGGATGACAGGCACCCTAGGCACCCAGGATCGGCTTTAGTTTCACGTGTATCTCTTAAGCCGGCAGAGAAAACCCACCTGATATGCGCTCCACACAATTGAATAGAGACGCCGTTGATTTTCTATGGGAATTGCAGAAATGACTTCTAAGCCTCAAAATAATGACTTTTTTTCCTAAGGTGGTAGGAATGAAACTCAGTGCGGGCTGGATGGGGTCCCCCCTGGGCACCGCAGACCTAAGCTTGTTTAACTCCTACCTCTTAAAGGGACCGAGAAAAAATGACCTTTTCTGCACTCCAATGTAAGTCAATGGGGCGATTTTTTGGCTATGTGCTAGAAATGAAATTCAGTGCGGATTGGATGACAGGCACCCTAGGCACCCAGGATCGGCTTTAGTTTCACGTGTATCTCTTAAGCCGGCAGAGAAAACCCACCTGATATGCGCTCCACACAATTGAATAGAGACGCCGTTGATTTTCTATGGGAATTGCAGAAATGACTTCTAAGCCTCAAAATAATGACTTTTTTTCCTAAGGTGGTAGGAATGAAACTCAGTGCGGGCTGGATGGGGTCCCCCCTGGGCACCGCAGACCTAAGCTTGTTTAACTCCTACCTCTTAAAGGGACCGAGAAAAAATGACCTTTTCTGCACTCCAATGTAAGTCAATGGGGCGATTTTTTGGCTATGTGCTAGAAATGAAATTCAGTGCGGATTGGATGACAGGCACCCTAGGCACCCAGGATCGGCTTTAGTTTCACGTGTATCTCTTAAGCCGGCAGAGAAAACCCACCTGATATGCGCTCCACACAATTGAATAGAGACGCCGTTGATTTTCTATGGGAATTGCAGAAATGACTTCTAAGCCTCAAAATAATGACTTTTTTTCCTAAGGTGGTAGGAATGAAACTCAGTGCGGGCTGGATGGGGTCCCCCCTGGGCACCGCAGACCTAAGCTTGTTTAACTCCTACCTCTTAAAGGGACCGAGAAAAAATGACCTTTTCTGCACTCCAATGTAAGTCAATGGGGCGATTTTTTGGCTATGTGCTAGAAATGAAATTCAGTGCGGATTGGATGACAGGCACCCTAGGCACCCAGGATCGGCTTTAGTTTCACGTGTATCTCTTAAGCCGGCAGAGAAAACCCACCTGATATGCGCTCCACACAATTGAATAGAGACGCCGTTGATTTTCTATGGGAATTGCAGAAATGACTTCTAAGCCTCAAAATAATGACTTTTTTTCCTAAGGTGGTAGGAATGAAACTCAGTGCGGGCTGGATGGGGTCCCCCCTGGGCACCGCAGACCTAAGCTTGTTTAACTCCTACCTCTTAAAGGGACCGAGAAAAAATGACCTTTTCTGCACTCCAATGTAAGTCAATGGGGCGATTTTTTGGCTATGTGCTAGAAATGAAATTCAGTGCGGATTGGATGACAGGCACCCTAGGCACCCAGGATCGGCTTTAGTTTCACGTGTATCTCTTAAGCCGGCAGAGAAAACCCACCTGATATGCGCTCCACACAATTGAATAGAGACGCCGTTGATTTTCTATGGGAATTGCAGAAATGACTTCTAAGCCTCAAAATAATGACTTTTTTTCCTAAGGTGGTAGGAATGAAACTCAGTGCGGGCTGGATGGGGTCCCCCCTGGGCACCGCAGACCTAAGCTTGTTTAACTCCTACCTCTTAAAGGGACCGAGAAAAAATGACCTTTTCTGCACTCCAATGTAAGTCAATGGGGCGATTTTTTGGCTATGTGCTAGAAATGAAATTCAGTGCGGATTGGATGACAGGCACCCTAGGCACCCAGGATCGGCTTTAGTTTCACGTGTATCTCTTAAGCCGGCAGAGAAAACCCACCTGATATGCGCTCCACACAATTGAATAGAGACGCCGTTGATTTTCTATGGGAATTGCAGAAATGACTTCTAAGCCTCAAAATAATGACTTTTTTTCCTAAGGTGGTAGGAATGAAACTCAGTGCGGGCTGGATGGGGTCCCCCCTGGGCACCGCAGACCTAAGCTTGTTTAACTCCTACCTCTTAAAGGGACCGAGAAAAAATGACCTTTTCTGCACTCCAATGTAAGTCAATGGGGCGATTTTTTGGCTATGTGCTAGAAATGAAATTCAGTGCGGATTGGATGACAGGCACCCTAGGCACCCAGGATCGGCTTTAGTTTCACGTGTATCTCTTAAGCCGGCAGAGAAAACCCACCTGATATGCGCTCCACACAATTGAATAGAGACGCCGTTGATTTTCTATGGGAATTGCAGAAATGACTTCTAAGCCTCAAAATAATGACTTTTTTTCCTAAGGTGGTAGGAATGAAACTCAGTGCGGGCTGGATGGGGTCCCCCCTGGGCACCGCAGACCTAAGCTTGTTTAACTCCTACCTCTTAAAGGGACCGAGAAAAAATGACCTTTTCTGCACTCCAATGTAAGTCAATGGGGCGATTTTTTGGCTATGTGCTAGAAATGAAATTCAGTGCGGATTGGATGACAGGCACCCTAGGCACCCAGGATCGGCTTTAGTTTCACGTGTATCTCTTAAGCCGGCAGAGAAAACCCACCTGATATGCGCTCCACACAATTGAATAGAGACGCCGTTGATTTTCTATGGGAATTGCAGAAATGACTTCTAAGCCTCAAAATAATGACTTTTTTTCCTAAGGTGGTAGGAATGAAACTCAGTGCGGGCTGGATGGGGTCCCCCCTGGGCACCGCAGACCTAAGCTTGTTTAACTCCTACCTCTTAAAGGGACCGAGAAAAAATGACCTTTTCTGCACTCCAATGTAAGTCAATGGGGCGATTTTTTGGCTATGTGCTAGAAATGAAATTCAGTGCGGATTGGATGACAGGCACCCTAGGCACCCAGGATCGGCTTTAGTTTCACGTGTATCTCTTAAGCCGGCAGAGAAAACCCACCTGATATGCGCTCCACACAATTGAATAGAGACGCCGTTGATTTTCTATGGGAATTGCAGAAATGACTTCTAAGCCTCAAAATAATGACTTTTTTTCCTAAGGTGGTAGGAATGAAACTCAGTGCGGGCTGGATGGGGTCCCCCCTGGGCACCGCAGACCTAAGCTTGTTTAACTCCTACCTCTTAAAGGGACCGAGAAAAAATGACCTTTTCTGCACTCCAATGTAAGTCAATGGGGCGATTTTTTGGCTATGTGCTAGAAATGAAATTCAGTGCGGATTGGATGACAGGCACCCTAGGCACCCAGGATCGGCTTTAGTTTCACGTGTATCTCTTAAGCCGGCAGAGAAAACCCACCTGATATGCGCTCCACACAATTGAATAGAGACGCCGTTGATTTTCTATGGGAATTGCAGAAATGACTTCTAAGCCTCAAAATAATGACTTTTTTTCCTAAGGTGGTAGGAATGAAACTCAGTGCGGGCTGGATGGGGTCCCCCCTGGGCACCGCAGACCTAAGCTTGTTTAACTCCTACCTCTTAAAGGGACCGAGAAAAAATGACCTTTTCTGCACTCCAATGTAAGTCAATGGGGCGATTTTTTGGCTATGTGCTAGAAATGAAATTCAGTGCGGATTGGATGACAGGCACCCTAGGCACCCAGGATCGGCTTTAGTTTCACGTGTATCTCTTAAGCCGGCAGAGAAAACCCACCTGATATGCGCTCCACACAATTGAATAGAGACGCCGTTGATTTTCTATGGGAATTGCAGAAATGACTTCTAAGCCTCAAAATAATGACTTTTTTTCCTAAGGTGGTAGGAATGAAACTCAGTGCGGGCTGGATGGGGTCCCCCCTGGGCACCGCAGACCTAAGCTTGTTTAACTCCTACCTCTTAAAGGGACCGAGAAAAAATGACCTTTTCTGCACTCCAATGTAAGTCAATGGGGCGATTTTTTGGCTATGTGCTAGAAATGAAATTCAGTGCGGATTGGATGACAGGCACCCTAGGCACCCAGGATCGGCTTTAGTTTCACGTGTATCTCTTAAGCCGGCAGAGAAAACCCACCTGATATGCGCTCCACACAATTGAATAGAGACGCCGTTGATTTTCTATGGGAATTGCAGAAATGACTTCTAAGCCTCAAAATAATGACTTTTTTTCCTAAGGTGGTAGGAATGAAACTCAGTGCGGGCTGGATGGGGTCCCCCCTGGGCACCGCAGACCTAAGCTTGTTTAACTCCTACCTCTTAAAGGGACCGAGAAAAAATGACCTTTTCTGCACTCCAATGTAAGTCAATGGGGCGATTTTTTGGCTATGTGCTAGAAATGAAATTCAGTGCGGATTGGATGACAGGCACCCTAGGCACCCAGGATCGGCTTTAGTTTCACGTGTATCTCTTAAGCCGGCAGAGAAAACCCACCTGATATGCGCTCCACACAATTGAATAGAGACGCCGTTGATTTTCTATGGGAATTGCAGAAATGACTTCTAAGCCTCAAAATAATGACTTTTTTTCCTAAGGTGGTAGGAATGAAACTCAGTGCGGGCTGGATGGGGTCCCCCCTGGGCACCGCAGACCTAAGCTTGTTTAACTCCTACCTCTTAAAGGGACCGAGAAAAAATGACCTTTTCTGCACTCCAATGTAAGTCAATGGGGCGATTTTTTGGCTATGTGCTAGAAATGAAATTCAGTGCGGATTGGATGACAGGCACCCTAGGCACCCAGGATCGGCTTTAGTTTCACGTGTATCTCTTAAGCCGGCAGAGAAAACCCACCTGATATGCGCTCCACACAATTGAATAGAGACGCCGTTGATTTTCTATGGGAATTGCAGAAATGACTTCTAAGCCTCAAAATAATGACTTTTTTTCCTAAGGTGGTAGGAATGAAACTCAGTGCGGGCTGGATGGGGTCCCCCCTGGGCACCGCAGACCTAAGCTTGTTTAACTCCTACCTCTTAAAGGGACCGAGAAAAAATGACCTTTTCTGCACTCCAATGTAAGTCAATGGGGCGATTTTTTGGCTATGTGCTAGAAATGAAATTCAGTGCGGATTGGATGACAGGCACCCTAGGCACCCAGGATCGGCTTTAGTTTCACGTGTATCTCTTAAGCCGGCAGAGAAAACCCACCTGATATGCGCTCCACACAATTGAATAGAGACGCCGTTGATTTTCTATGGGAATTGCAGAAATGACTTCTAAGCCTCAAAATAATGACTTTTTTTCCTAAGGTGGTAGGAATGAAACTCAGTGCGGGCTGGATGGGGTCCCCCCTGGGCACCGCAGACCTAAGCTTGTTTAACTCCTACCTCTTAAAGGGACCGAGAAAAAATGACCTTTTCTGCACTCCAATGTAAGTCAATGGGGCGATTTTTTGGCTATGTGCTAGAAATGAAATTCAGTGCGGATTGGATGACAGGCACCCTAGGCACCCAGGATCGGCTTTAGTTTCACGTGTATCTCTTAAGCCGGCAGAGAAAACCCACCTGATATGCGCTCCACACAATTGAATAGAGACGCCGTTGATTTTCTATGGGAATTGCAGAAATGACTTCTAAGCCTCAAAATAATGACTTTTTTTCCTAAGGTGGTAGGAATGAAACTCAGTGCGGGCTGGATGGGGTCCCCCCTGGGCACCGCAGACCTAAGCTTGTTTAACTCCTACCTCTTAAAGGGACCGAGAAAAAATGACCTTTTCTGCACTCCAATGTAAGTCAATGGGGCGATTTTTTGGCTATGTGCTAGAAATGAAATTCAGTGCGGATTGGATGACAGGCACCCTAGGCACCCAGGATCGGCTTTAGTTTCACGTGTATCTCTTAAGCCGGCAGAGAAAACCCACCTGATATGCGCTCCACACAATTGAATAGAGACGCCGTTGATTTTCTATGGGAATTGCAGAAATGACTTCTAAGCCTCAAAATAATGACTTTTTTTCCTAAGGTGGTAGGAATGAAACTCAGTGCGGGCTGGATGGGGTCCCCCCTGGGCACCGCAGACCTAAGCTTGTTTAACTCCTACCTCTTAAAGGGACCGAGAAAAAATGACCTTTTCTGCACTCCAATGTAAGTCAATGGGGCGATTTTTTGGCTATGTGCTAGAAATGAAATTCAGTGCGGATTGGATGACAGGCACCCTAGGCACCCAGGATCGGCTTTAGTTTCACGTGTATCTCTTAAGCCGGCAGAGAAAACCCACCTGATATGCGCTCCACACAATTGAATAGAGACGCCGTTGATTTTCTATGGGAATTGCAGAAATGACTTCTAAGCCTCAAAATAATGACTTTTTTTCCTAAGGTGGTAGGAATGAAACTCAGTGCGGGCTGGATGGGGTCCCCCCTGGGCACCGCAGACCTAAGCTTGTTTAACTCCTACCTCTTAAAGGGACCGAGAAAAAATGACCTTTTCTGCACTCCAATGTAAGTCAATGGGGCGATTTTTTGGCTATGTGCTAGAAATGAAATTCAGTGCGGATTGGATGACAGGCACCCTAGGCACCCAGGATCGGCTTTAGTTTCACGTGTATCTCTTAAGCCGGCAGAGAAAACCCACCTGATATGCGCTCCACACAATTGAATAGAGACGCCGTTGATTTTCTATGGGAATTGCAGAAATGACTTCTAAGCCTCAAAATAATGACTTTTTTTCCTAAGGTGGTAGGAATGAAACTCAGTGCGGGCTGGATGGGGTCCCCCCTGGGCACCGCAGACCTAAGCTTGTTTAACTCCTACCTCTTAAAGGGACCGAGAAAAAATGACCTTTTCTGCACTCCAATGTAAGTCAATGGGGCGATTTTTTGGCTATGTGCTAGAAATGAAATTCAGTGCGGATTGGATGACAGGCACCCTAGGCACCCAGGATCGGCTTTAGTTTCACGTGTATCTCTTAAGCCGGCAGAGAAAACCCACCTGATATGCGCTCCACACAATTGAATAGAGACGCCGTTGATTTTCTATGGGAATTGCAGAAATGACTTCTAAGCCTCAAAATAATGACTTTTTTTCCTAAGGTGGTAGGAATGAAACTCAGTGCGGGCTGGATGGGGTCCCCCCTGGGCACCGCAGACCTAAGCTTGTTTAACTCCTACCTCTTAAAGGGACCGAGAAAAAATGACCTTTTCTGCACTCCAATGTAAGTCAATGGGGCGATTTTTTGGCTATGTGCTAGAAATGAAATTCAGTGCGGATTGGATGACAGGCACCCTAGGCACCCAGGATCGGCTTTAGTTTCACGTGTATCTCTTAAGCCGGCAGAGAAAACCCACCTGATATGCGCTCCACACAATTGAATAGAGACGCCGTTGATTTTCTATGGGAATTGCAGAAATGACTTCTAAGCCTCAAAATAATGACTTTTTTTCCTAAGGTGGTAGGAATGAAACTCAGTGCGGGCTGGATGGGGTCCCCCCTGGGCACCGCAGACCTAAGCTTGTTTAACTCCTACCTCTTAAAGGGACCGAGAAAAAATGACCTTTTCTGCACTCCAATGTAAGTCAATGGGGCGATTTTTTGGCTATGTGCTAGAAATGAAATTCAGTGCGGATTGGATGACAGGCACCCTAGGCACCCAGGATCGGCTTTAGTTTCACGTGTATCTCTTAAGCCGGCAGAGAAAACCCACCTGATATGCGCTCCACACAATTGAATAGAGACGCCGTTGATTTTCTATGGGAATTGCAGAAATGACTTCTAAGCCTCAAAATAATGACTTTTTTTCCTAAGGTGGTAGGAATGAAACTCAGTGCGGGCTGGATGGGGTCCCCCCTGGGCACCGCAGACCTAAGCTTGTTTAACTCCTACCTCTTAAAGGGACCGAGAAAAAATGACCTTTTCTGCACTCCAATGTAAGTCAATGGGGCGATTTTTTGGCTATGTGCTAGAAATGAAATTCAGTGCGGATTGGATGACAGGCACCCTAGGCACCCAGGATCGGCTTTAGTTTCACGTGTATCTCTTAAGCCGGCAGAGAAAACCCACCTGATATGCGCTCCACACAATTGAATAGAGACGCCGTTGATTTTCTATGGGAATTGCAGAAATGACTTCTAAGCCTCAAAATAATGACTTTTTTTCCTAAGGTGGTAGGAATGAAACTCAGTGCGGGCTGGATGGGGTCCCCCCTGGGCACCGCAGACCTAAGCTTGTTTAACTCCTACCTCTTAAAGGGACCGAGAAAAAATGACCTTTTCTGCACTCCAATGTAAGTCAATGGGGCGATTTTTTGGCTATGTGCTAGAAATGAAATTCAGTGCGGATTGGATGACAGGCACCCTAGGCACCCAGGATCGGCTTTAGTTTCACGTGTATCTCTTAAGCCGGCAGAGAAAACCCACCTGATATGCGCTCCACACAATTGAATAGAGACGCCGTTGATTTTCTATGGGAATTGCAGAAATGACTTCTAAGCCTCAAAATAATGACTTTTTTTCCTAAGGTGGTAGGAATGAAACTCAGTGCGGGCTGGATGGGGTCCCCCCTGGGCACCGCAGACCTAAGCTTGTTTAACTCCTACCTCTTAAAGGGACCGAGAAAAAATGACCTTTTCTGCACTCCAATGTAAGTCAATGGGGCGATTTTTTGGCTATGTGCTAGAAATGAAATTCAGTGCGGATTGGATGACAGGCACCCTAGGCACCCAGGATCGGCTTTAGTTTCACGTGTATCTCTTAAGCCGGCAGAGAAAACCCACCTGATATGCGCTCCACACAATTGAATAGAGACGCCGTTGATTTTCTATGGGAATTGCAGAAATGACTTCTAAGCCTCAAAATAATGACTTTTTTTCCTAAGGTGGTAGGAATGAAACTCAGTGCGGGCTGGATGGGGTCCCCCCTGGGCACCGCAGACCTAAGCTTGTTTAACTCCTACCTCTTAAAGGGACCGAGAAAAAATGACCTTTTCTGCACTCCAATGTAAGTCAATGGGGCGATTTTTTGGCTATGTGCTAGAAATGAAATTCAGTGCGGATTGGATGACAGGCACCCTAGGCACCCAGGATCGGCTTTAGTTTCACGTGTATCTCTTAAGCCGGCAGAGAAAACCCACCTGATATGCGCTCCACACAATTGAATAGAGACGCCGTTGATTTTCTATGGGAATTGCAGAAATGACTTCTAAGCCTCAAAATAATGACTTTTTTTCCTAAGGTGGTAGGAATGAAACTCAGTGCGGGCTGGATGGGGTCCCCCCTGGGCACCGCAGACCTAAGCTTGTTTAACTCCTACCTCTTAAAGGGACCGAGAAAAAATGACCTTTTCTGCACTCCAATGTAAGTCAATGGGGCGATTTTTTGGCTATGTGCTAGAAATGAAATTCAGTGCGGATTGGATGACAGGCACCCTAGGCACCCAGGATCGGCTTTAGTTTCACGTGTATCTCTTAAGCCGGCAGAGAAAACCCACCTGATATGCGCTCCACACAATTGAATAGAGACGCCGTTGATTTTCTATGGGAATTGCAGAAATGACTTCTAAGCCTCAAAATAATGACTTTTTTTCCTAAGGTGGTAGGAATGAAACTCAGTGCGGGCTGGATGGGGTCCCCCCTGGGCACCGCAGACCTAAGCTTGTTTAACTCCTACCTCTTAAAGGGACCGAGAAAAAATGACCTTTTCTGCACTCCAATGTAAGTCAATGGGGCGATTTTTTGGCTATGTGCTAGAAATGAAATTCAGTGCGGATTGGATGACAGGCACCCTAGGCACCCAGGATCGGCTTTAGTTTCACGTGTATCTCTTAAGCCGGCAGAGAAAACCCACCTGATATGCGCTCCACACAATTGAATAGAGACGCCGTTGATTTTCTATGGGAATTGCAGAAATGACTTCTAAGCCTCAAAATAATGACTTTTTTTCCTAAGGTGGTAGGAATGAAACTCAGTGTTGATCCCTGGGGACCGCAGACCTAGTACTCCTACCTCTTAAAGGGACCGAGAAAAAATGAAAAAACTCCAATGTAAGTCAATGGGGCGAATGGGGCTATGTGCTGTGAAATTCAGTGCGGATTGGATGACAGGCACCCTAGGCACCCAGGATCGGCTTTAGTTTCACGTGTATCTCTTAAGCCGGCAGAGAAAACCCACCTGATATGCGCTCCACACAATTGAATAGAGACGCCGTTGATTTTCTATGGGAATTGCAGAAATGACTTCTAAGCCTCAAAATAATGACTTTTTTTCCTAAGGTGGTAGGAATGAAACTCAGTGCGGGCTGGATGGGGTCCCCCCTGGGCACCGCAGACCTAAGCTTGTTTAACTCCTACCTCTTAAAGGGACCGAGAAAAAATGACCTTTTCTGCACTCCAATGTAAGTCAATGGGGCGATTTTTTGGCTATGTGCTAGAAATGAAAACATTGGATGACAGGCACCCTAGGCACCCAGGATCGGCTTTAGTTTCACGTGTATCTCTTAAGCCGGCAGAGAAAACCCACCTGATATGCGCTCCACACAATTGAATAGAGACGCCGTTGATTTTCTATGGGAATTGCAGAAATGACTTCTAAGCCTCAAAATAATGACTTTTTTTCCTAAGGTGGTAGGAATGAAACTCAGTGCGGGCTGGATGGGGTCCCCCCTGGGCACCGCAGACCTAAGCTTGTTTAACTCCTACCTCTTAAAGGGACCGAGAAAAAATGACCTTTTCTGCACTCCAATGTAAGTCAATGGGGCGATTTTTTGGCTATGTGCTAGAAATGAAATTCAGTGCGGATTGGATGACAGGCACCCTAGGCACCCAGGATCGGCTTTAGTTTCACGTGTATCTCTTAAGCCGGCAGAGAAAACCCACCTGATATGCGCTCCACACAATTGAATAGAGACGCCGTTGATTTTCTATGGGAATTGCAGAAATGACTTCTAAGCCTCAAAATAATGACTTTTTTTCCTAAGGTGGTAGGAATGAAACTCAGTGCGGGCTGGATGGGGTCCCCCCTGGGCACCGCAGACCTAAGCTTGTTTAACTCCTACCTCTTAAAGGGACCGAGAAAAAATGACCTTTTCTGCACTCCAATGTAAGTCAATGGGGCGATTTTTTGGCTATGTGCTAGAAATGAAATGCGGATTGGATGAGGCAGGCACCCTGGGGGCCAGGATCGGTTATTTCAGTGGCAAGAAAACCCAGAGATCCCACTGTTGAATTCCAATTTTCTATGGGAATTGCAGAAATGACTTCTAAGCCTAATAAACTTTTTTTCCTAAGGTGGTAGGACTCAGTGCGGGCTGGATGGGGTAGGGCACCGCAGACCTAAGCTTGTTTAACTCCTACCTCTTAAAGGGAAAAAAATGACCTTTTCTGCACTCCAATGTAAGTCAATGGGGCGATTTTTTGGCTATGTGCTAGAAATGAAATTCAGTGCGGATTGGATGACAGGCACCCTAGGCACCCAGGATCGGCTTTAGTTTCACGTGTATCTCTTAAGCCGGCAGAGAAAACCCACCTGATATGCGCTCCACACAATTGAATAGAGACGCCGTTGATTTTCTATGGGAATTGCAGAAATGACTTCTAAGCCTCAAAATAATGACTTTTTTTCCTAAGGTGGTAGGAATGAAACTCAGTGCGGGCTGGATGGGGTCCCCCCTGGGCACCGCAGACCTAAGCTTGTTGAACTCCTACCTCTTAAAGGGACCGAGAAAAAATGACCTTTTCTGCACTCCAATGTAAGTCAATGGGGCGATTTTTTGGCTATGTGCTAGAAATGAAATTCAGTGCGGATTGACAGGCACCCTAGGCACCCAGGATCGGCTTTAGTTTCACGTGTATCTCTTAAGCCGGCAGAGAAAACCCACCTGATATGCGCTCCACACAATTGAATTAGAGACGCCGTTGATTTTCTATGGGAATTGCAGAAATGACTTCTAAGCCTCAAAATAATGACTTTTTTTCCTAAGGTGGTAGGAATGAAACTCAGTGCGGGCTGGATGGGGTCCCCCTGGGCACCGCAGACCTAAGCTTGTTTAACTCCTACCTCTTAAAGGGACCGAGAAAAAATGACCTTTTCTGCACTCCAATGTAAGTCAATGGGGCGATTTTTTGGCTATGTGACCCAGGATCGGCTTTAGTTTCACGTGTATCTCTTAAGCCGGCAGAGAAAACCCACCTGATATGCGCTCCACACAATTGAATTAGAGACGCCGTTGATTTTCTATGGGAATTGCAGACCTAAGCTTGTTTAACTCCTACCTCTTAAAGGGACCGAGAAAAAATGACCTTTTCTGCACTCCAATGTAAGTCAATTTATTTTTTGGCTATGTAATGAAATTGTATTGGACAGCCCTAGGCACCCAGGATCGGCTTTAGTTTCACGTGCGGCAGAGAAAATCCACCTGATATGCGCTCCACACAATTGAATAGAGACGCCGTTGATTTTCTATGGGAATTGCAGAAATGACTTCTAAGCCTCAAAATAATGACTTTTTTTCCTAAGGTGGTAGGAATGAAACTCAGTGCGGGCTGGATGGGGTCCCCCCTGGGCACCGCAGACCTAAGCTTGTTTAACTCCTACCTCTTAAAGGGACCGAGAAAAAATGACCTTTTCTGCACTCCAATGTAAGTCAATGGGGCGATTTTTTGGCTATGTGCTAGAAATGAAATTCAGTGCGGATTGGATGACAGGCACCCTAGGCACCCAGGATCGGCTTTAGTTTCACGTGTATCTCTTACGCCGTTGATTTTCTATGGGAATTGCAGAAATGACTTCTAAGCCTCAAAATAATGACTTTTTTTCCTAAGGTGGTAGGAATGAAACTCAGTGCGGGCTGGATGGGGTCCCCCCTGGGCACCGCAGACCTAAGCTTGTTTAACTCCTACCTCTTAAAGGGACCGAGAAAAAATTTCTTCCAATGCACCCGAGGCTATGGCTAGAAATGTTCTAGTGATTGGATGACAGGCGGGGCATGAGGAGGCTTTAGTGTATCTCTCGGCAGAGTTTCACCTGTGATATGGGAAAACAATTGATTGAATTGAGACGCCGTTGATTTTCTATGGGAATTGCAGAAATGACTTCTAAGCCTCAAAAATGACCTTTTCTGCACTCCAATGTAAGTCAATGGGGCGATTTTTTGGCTATGTGCTAGAAATGAAGTTCAGGATTGGATGACAGGCACCCTAGGCACCCAGGATCGGCTTTAGTTTCACGTGTATCTCTTAAGCCGGCAGAGAAAACCCACCTGATATGCGCTCCACACAATTGAATAGAGACGCCGTTGATTTTCTATGGGAATTGCAGAAATGACTTCTAAGCCTCAAAATAATGACTTTTTTTCCTAAGGTGGTAGGAATGAAACTCAGTGCGGGCTGGATGGGGTCCCCCCTGGGCACCGCAGACCTAAGCTTGTTTAACTCCTACCTCTTAAAGGGACCGAGAAAAAATGACCTTTTCTGCACTCCAATGTAAGTCAATGGGGCGATTTTTTGGCTATGTGCTAGAAATGAAATTCAGTGCGGATTGGATGACAGGCACCCTAGGCACCCAGGATCGGCTTTAGTTTCACGTGTATCTCTTAAGCCGGCAGAGAAAACCCACCTGATATGCGCTCCACACAATTGAATAGAGACGCCGTTGATTTTCTATGGGAATTGCAGAAATGACTTCTAAGCCTCAAAATAATGACTTTTTTTCCTAAGGTGGTAGGAATGAAACTCAGTGCGGGCTGGATGGGGTCCCCCCTGGGCACCGCAGACCTAAGCTTGTTTAACTCCTACCTCTTAAAGGGACCGAGAAAAAATGACCTTTTCTGCACTCCAATGTAAGTCAATGGGGCGATTTTTTGGCTATGTGCTAGAAATGAAATTCAGTGCGGATTGGATGACAGGCACCCTAGGCACCCAGGATCGGCTTTAGTTTCACGTGTATCTCTTAAGCCGGCAGAGAAAACCCACCTGATATGCGCTCCACACAATTGAATTAGAGACGCCGTTGATTTTCTATGGGAATTGCAGAAATGACTTCTAAGCCTCAAAATAATGACTTTTTTTCCTAAGGTGGTAGGAATGAAACTCAGTGCTGGATGGGGTCCCCCCTGGGCACCGCAGACCTAAGCTTGTTTAACTCCTACCTCTTAAAGGGACCGAGAAAAAATGACCTTTTCTGCACTCCAATGTAAGTCAATGGGGCGATTTTTTGGCTATGTGCTAGAAATGAAATTCAGTGCGGATTGGATGACAGGCACCCTAGGCACCCAGGATCGGCTTTAGTTTCACGTGTATCTCTTAAGCCGGCAGAGAAAACCCACCTGATATGCGCTCCACACAATTGAATAGAGACGCCGTTGATTTTCTATGGGAATTGCAGAAATGACTTCTAAGCCTCAAAATAATGACTTTTTTTCCTAAGGTGGTAGGAATGAAACTCAGTGCGGGCTGGATGGGGTCCCCCCTGGGCACCGCAGACCTAAGCTTGTTTAACTCCTACCTCTTAAAGGGACCGAGAAAAAATGACCTTTTCTGCACTCCAATGTAAGTCAATGGGGCGATTTTTTGGCTATGTGCTAGAAATGAAATTCAGTGCGGATTGGATGACAGGCACCCTAGGCACCCAGGATCGGCTTTAGTTTCACGTGTATCTCTTAAGCCGGCAGAGCCCACCCCCGCTCCACACAATTGAATAGAGACGCCGTTGATTTTCTATGGGAATTGCAGAAATGACTTCTAAGCCTCAAAATAATGACTTTTTTTCCTAAGGTGGTAGGAATGAAACTCAGTGCGGGCTGGATGGGGTCCCCCCTGGGCACCGCAGACCTAAGCTTGTTTAACTCCTACCTCTTAAAGGGACCGAGAAAAAATGACCTTTTCTGCACTCCAATGTAAGTCAATGGGGCGATTTTTTGGCTATGTGCTAGAAATGAAATTCAGTGCGGATTGGATGACAGGCACCCTAGGCACCCAGGATCGGCTTTAGTTTCACGTGTATCTCTTAAGCCGGCAGAGAAAACCCACCTGATATGCGCTCCACACAATTGAATAGAGACGCCGTTGATTTTCTATGGGAATTGCAGAAATGACTTCTAAGCCTCAAAATAATGACTTTTTTTCCTAAGGTGGTAGGAATGAAACTCAGTGCGGGCTGGATGGGGTCCCCCCTGGGCACCGCAGACCTAAGCTTGTTTAACTCCTACCTCTTAAAGGGACCGAGAAAAAATGACCTTTTCTGCACTCCAATGTAAGTCAATGGGGCGATTTTTTGGCTATGTGCTAGAAATGAAATTCAGTGCGGATTGGATGACAGGCACCCTAGGCACCCAGGATCGGCTTTAGTTTCACGTGTATCTCTTAAGCCGGCAGAGAAAACCCACCTGATATGCGCTCCACACAATTGAATAGAGACGCCGTTGATTTTCTATGGGAATTGCAGAAATGACTTCTAAGCCTCAAAATAATGACTTTTTTTCCTAAGGTGGTAGGAATGAAACTCAGTGCGGGCTGGATGGGGTCCCCCCTGGGCACCGCAGACCTAAGCTTGTTTAACTCCTACCTCTTAAAGGGACCGAGAAAAAATGACCTTTTCTGCACTCCAATGTAAGTCAATGGGGCGATTTTTTGGCTATGTGCTAGAAATGAAATTCAGTGCGGATTGGATGACAGGCACCCTAGGCACCCAGGATCGGCTTTAGTTTCACGTGTATCTCTTAAGCCGGCAGAGAAAACCCACCTGATATGCGCTCCACACAATTGAATAGAGACGCCGTTGATTTTCTATGGGAATTGCAGAAATGACTTCTAAGCCTCAAAATAATGACTTTTTTTCCTAAGGTGGTAGGAATGAAACTCAGTGCGGGCTGGATGGGGTCCCCCCTGGGCACCGCAGACCTAAGCTTGTTTAACTCCTACCTCTTAAAGGGACCGAGAAAAAATGACCTTTTCTGC
The DNA here is from genome assembly GCF_027789765.1 of Dendropsophus ebraccatus. NCBI lineage: Eukaryota > Metazoa > Chordata > Amphibia > Anura > Hylidae > Dendropsophus > Dendropsophus ebraccatus. The sequence continues at coordinate 54,367 of NW_027210016.1, forward strand.
ACTCCAATGTAAGTCAATGGGGCGATTTTTTGGCTATGTGCTAGAAATGAAATTCAGTGCGGATTGGATGACAGGCACCCTAGGCACCCAGGATCGGCTTTAGTTTCACGTGTATCTCTTAAGCCGGCAGAGAAAACCCACCTGATATGCGCTCCACACAATTGAATAGAGACGCCGTTGATTTTCTATGGGAATTGCAGAAATGACTTCTAAGCCTCAAAATAATGACTTTTTTTCCTAAGGTGGTAGGAATGAAACTCAGTGCGGGCTGGATGGGGTCCCCCCTGGGCACCGCAGACCTAAGCTTGTTTAACTCCTACCTCTTAAAGGGACCGAGAAAAAATGACCTTTTCTGCACTCCAATGTAAGTCAATGGGGCGATTTTTTGGCTATGTGCTAGAAATGAAATTCAGTGCGGATTGGATGACAGGCACCCTAGGCACCCAGGATCGGCTTTAGTTTCACGTGTATCTCTTAAGCCGGCAGAGAAAACCCACCTGATATGCGCTCCACACAATTGAATAGAGACGCCGTTGATTTTCTATGGGAATTGCAGAAATGACTTCTAAGCCTCAAAATAATGACTTTTTTTCCTAAGGTGGTAGGAATGAAACTCAGTGCGGGCTGGATGGGGTCCCCCCTGGGCACCGCAGACCTAAGCTTGTTTAACTCCTACCTCTTAAAGGGACCGAGAAAAAATGACCTTTTCTGCACTCCAATGTAAGTCAATGGGGCGATTTTTTGGCTATGTGCTAGAAATGAAATTCAGTGCGGATTGGATGACAGGCACCCTAGGCACCCAGGATCGGCTTTAGTTTCACGTGTATCTCTTAAGCCGGCAGAGAAAACCCACCTGATATGCGCTCCACACAATTGAATAGAGACGCCGTTGATTTTCTATGGGAATTGCAGAAATGACTTCTAAGCCTCAAAATAATGACTTTTTTTCCTAAGGTGGTAGGAATGAAACTCAGTGCGGGCTGGATGGGGTCCCCCCTGGGCACCGCAGACCTAAGCTTGTTTAACTCCTACCTCTTAAAGGGACCGAGAAAAAATGACCTTTTCTGCACTCCAATGTAAGTCAATGGGGCGATTTTTTGGCTATGTGCTAGAAATGAAATTCAGTGCGGATTGGATGACAGGCACCCTAGGCACCCAGGATCGGCTTTAGTTTCACGTGTATCTCTTAAGCCGGCAGAGAAAACCCACCTGATATGCGCTCCACACAATTGAATAGAGACGCCGTTGATTTTCTATGGGAATTGCAGAAATGACTTCTAAGCCTCAAAATAATGACTTTTTTTCCTAAGGTGGTAGGAATGAAACTCAGTGCGGGCTGGATGGGGTCCCCCCTGGGCACCGCAGACCTAAGCTTGTTTAACTCCTACCTCTTAAAGGGACCGAGAAAAAATGACCTTTTCTGCACTCCAATGTAAGTCAATGGGGCGATTTTTTGGCTATGTGCTAGAAATGAAATTCAGTGCGGATTGGATGACAGGCACCCTAGGCACCCAGGATCGGCTTTAGTTTCACGTGTATCTCTTAAGCCGGCAGAGAAAACCCACCTGATATGCGCTCCACACAATTGAATAGAGACGCCGTTGATTTTCTATGGGAATTGCAGAAATGACTTCTAAGCCTCAAAATAATGACTTTTTTTCCTAAGGTGGTAGGAATGAAACTCAGTGCGGGCTGGATGGGGTCCCCCCTGGGCACCGCAGACCTAAGCTTGTTTAACTCCTACCTCTTAAAGGGACCGAGAAAAAATGACCTTTTCTGCACTCCAATGTAAGTCAATGGGGCGATTTTTTGGCTATGTGCTAGAAATGAAATTCAGTGCGGATTGGATGACAGGCACCCTAGGCACCCAGGATCGGCTTTAGTTTCACGTGTATCTCTTAAGCCGGCAGAGAAAACCCACCTGATATGCGCTCCACACAATTGAATAGAGACGCCGTTGATTTTCTATGGGAATTGCAGAAATGACTTCTAAGCCTCAAAATAATGACTTTTTTTCCTAAGGTGGTAGGAATGAAACTCAGTGCGGGCTGGATGGGGTCCCCCCTGGGCACCGCAGACCTAAGCTTGTTTAACTCCTACCTCTTAAAGGGACCGAGAAAAAATGACCTTTTCTGCACTCCAATGTAAGTCAATGGGGCGATTTTTTGGCTATGTGCTAGAAATGAAATTCAGTGCGGATTGGATGACAGGCACCCTAGGCACCCAGGATCGGCTTTAGTTTCACGTGTATCTCTTAAGCCGGCAGAGAAAACCCACCTGATATGCGCTCCACACAATTGAATAGAGACGCCGTTGATTTTCTATGGGAATTGCAGAAATGACTTCTAAGCCTCAAAATAATGACTTTTTTTCCTAAGGTGGTAGGAATGAAACTCAGTGCGGGCTGGATGGGGTCCCCCCTGGGCACCGCAGACCTAAGCTTGTTTAACTCCTACCTCTTAAAGGGACCGAGAAAAAATGACCTTTTCTGCACTCCAATGTAAGTCAATGGGGCGATTTTTTGGCTATGTGCTAGAAATGAAATTCAGTGCGGATTGGATGACAGGCACCCTAGGCACCCAGGATCGGCTTTAGTTTCACGTGTATCTCTTAAGCCGGCAGAGAAAACCCACCTGATATGCGCTCCACACAATTGAATAGAGACGCCGTTGATTTTCTATGGGAATTGCAGAAATGACTTCTAAGCCTCAAAATAATGACTTTTTTTCCTAAGGTGGTAGGAATGAAACTCAGTGCGGGCTGGATGGGGTCCCCCCTGGGCACCGCAGACCTAAGCTTGTTTAACTCCTACCTCTTAAAGGGACCGAGAAAAAATGACCTTTTCTGCACTCCAATGTAAGTCAATGGGGCGATTTTTTGGCTATGTGCTAGAAATGAAATTCAGTGCGGATTGGATGACAGGCACCCTAGGCACCCAGGATCGGCTTTAGTTTCACGTGTATCTCTTAAGCCGGCAGAGAAAACCCACCTGATATGCGCTCCACACAATTGAATAGAGACGCCGTTGATTTTCTATGGGAATTGCAGAAATGACTTCTAAGCCTCAAAATAATGACTTTTTTTCCTAAGGTGGTAGGAATGAAACTCAGTGCGGGCTGGATGGGGTCCCCCCTGGGCACCGCAGACCTAAGCTTGTTTAACTCCTACCTCTTAAAGGGACCGAGAAAAAATGACCTTTTCTGCACTCCAATGTAAGTCAATGGGGCGATTTTTTGGCTATGTGCTAGAAATGAAATTCAGTGCGGATTGGATGACAGGCACCCTAGGCACCCAGGATCGGCTTTAGTTTCACGTGTATCTCTTAAGCCGGCAGAGAAAACCCACCTGATATGCGCTCCACACAATTGAATAGAGACGCCGTTGATTTTCTATGGGAATTGCAGAAATGACTTCTAAGCCTCAAAATAATGACTTTTTTTCCTAAGGTGGTAGGAATGAAACTCAGTGCGGGCTGGATGGGGTCCCCCCTGGGCACCGCAGACCTAAGCTTGTTTAACTCCTACCTCTTAAAGGGACCGAGAAAAAATGACCTTTTCTGCACTCCAATGTAAGTCAATGGGGCGATTTTTTGGCTATGTGCTAGAAATGAAATTCAGTGCGGATTGGATGACAGGCACCCTAGGCACCCAGGATCGGCTTTAGTTTCACGTGTATCTCTTAAGCCGGCAGAGAAAACCCACCTGATATGCGCTCCACACAATTGAATAGAGACGCCGTTGATTTTCTATGGGAATTGCAGAAATGACTTCTAAGCCTCAAAATAATGACTTTTTTTCCTAAGGTGGTAGGAATGAAACTCAGTGCGGGCTGGATGGGGTCCCCCCTGGGCACCGCAGACCTAAGCTTGTTTAACTCCTACCTCTTAAAGGGACCGAGAAAAAATGACCTTTTCTGCACTCCAATGTAAGTCAATGGGGCGATTTTTTGGCTATGTGCTAGAAATGAAATTCAGTGCGGATTGGATGACAGGCACCCTAGGCACCCAGGATCGGCTTTAGTTTCACGTGTATCTCTTAAGCCGGCAGAGAAAACCCACCTGATATGCGCTCCACACAATTGAATAGAGACGCCGTTGATTTTCTATGGGAATTGCAGAAATGACTTCTAAGCCTCAAAATAATGACTTTTTTTCCTAAGGTGGTAGGAATGAAACTCAGTGCGGGCTGGATGGGGTCCCCCCTGGGCACCGCAGACCTAAGCTTGTTTAACTCCTACCTCTTAAAGGGACCGAGAAAAAATGACCTTTTCTGCACTCCAATGTAAGTCAATGGGGCGATTTTTTGGCTATGTGCTAGAAATGAAATTCAGTGCGGATTGGATGACAGGCACCCTAGGCACCCAGGATCGGCTTTAGTTTCACGTGTATCTCTTAAGCCGGCAGAGAAAACCCACCTGATATGCGCTCCACACAATTGAATAGAGACGCCGTTGATTTTCTATGGGAATTGCAGAAATGACTTCTAAGCCTCAAAATAATGACTTTTTTTCCTAAGGTGGTAGGAATGAAACTCAGTGCGGGCTGGATGGGGTCCCCCCTGGGCACCGCAGACCTAAGCTTGTTTAACTCCTACCTCTTAAAGGGACCGAGAAAAAATGACCTTTTCTGCACTCCAATGTAAGTCAATGGGGCGATTTTTTGGCTATGTGCTAGAAATGAAATTCAGTGCGGATTGGATGACAGGCACCCTAGGCACCCAGGATCGGCTTTAGTTTCACGTGTATCTCTTAAGCCGGCAGAGAAAACCCACCTGATATGCGCTCCACACAATTGAATAGAGACGCCGTTGATTTTCTATGGGAATTGCAGAAATGACTTCTAAGCCTCAAAATAATGACTTTTTTTCCTAAGGTGGTAGGAATGAAACTCAGTGCGGGCTGGATGGGGTCCCCCCTGGGCACCGCAGACCTAAGCTTGTTTAACTCCTACCTCTTAAAGGGACCGAGAAAAAATGACCTTTTCTGCACTCCAATGTAAGTCAATGGGGCGATTTTTTGGCTATGTGCTAGAAATGAAATTCAGTGCGGATTGGATGACAGGCACCCTAGGCACCCAGGATCGGCTTTAGTTTCACGTGTATCTCTTAAGCCGGCAGAGAAAACCCACCTGATATGCGCTCCACACAATTGAATAGAGACGCCGTTGATTTTCTATGGGAATTGCAGAAATGACTTCTAAGCCTCAAAATAATGACTTTTTTTCCTAAGGTGGTAGGAATGAAACTCAGTGCGGGCTGGATGGGGTCCCCCCTGGGCACCGCAGACCTAAGCTTGTTTAACTCCTACCTCTTAAAGGGACCGAGAAAAAATGACCTTTTCTGCACTCCAATGTAAGTCAATGGGGCGATTTTTTGGCTATGTGCTAGAAATGAAATTCAGTGCGGATTGGATGACAGGCACCCTAGGCACCCAGGATCGGCTTTAGTTTCACGTGTATCTCTTAAGCCGGCAGAGAAAACCCACCTGATATGCGCTCCACACAATTGAATAGAGACGCCGTTGATTTTCTATGGGAATTGCAGAAATGACTTCTAAGCCTCAAAATAATGACTTTTTTTCCTAAGGTGGTAGGAATGAAACTCAGTGCGGGCTGGATGGGGTCCCCCCTGGGCACCGCAGACCTAAGCTTGTTTAACTCCTACCTCTTAAAGGGACCGAGAAAAAATGACCTTTTCTGCACTCCAATGTAAGTCAATGGGGCGATTTTTTGGCTATGTGCTAGAAATGAAATTCAGTGCGGATTGGATGACAGGCACCCTAGGCACCCAGGATCGGCTTTAGTTTCACGTGTATCTCTTAAGCCGGCAGAGAAAACCCACCTGATATGCGCTCCACACAATTGAATAGAGACGCCGTTGATTTTCTATGGGAATTGCAGAAATGACTTCTAAGCCTCAAAATAATGACTTTTTTTCCTAAGGTGGTAGGAATGAAACTCAGTGCGGGCTGGATGGGGTCCCCCCTGGGCACCGCAGACCTAAGCTTGTTTAACTCCTACCTCTTAAAGGGACCGAGAAAAAATGACCTTTTCTGCACTCCAATGTAAGTCAATGGGGCGATTTTTTGGCTATGTGCTAGAAATGAAATTCAGTGCGGATTGGATGACAGGCACCCTAGGCACCCAGGATCGGCTTTAGTTTCACGTGTATCTCTTAAGCCGGCAGAGAAAACCCACCTGATATGCGCTCCACACAATTGAATAGAGACGCCGTTGATTTTCTATGGGAATTGCAGAAATGACTTCTAAGCCTCAAAATAATGACTTTTTTTCCTAAGGTGGTAGGAATGAAACTCAGTGCGGGCTGGATGGGGTCCCCCCTGGGCACCGCAGACCTAAGCTTGTTTAACTCCTACCTCTTAAAGGGACCGAGAAAAAATGACCTTTTCTGCACTCCAATGTAAGTCAATGGGGCGATTTTTTGGCTATGTGCTAGAAATGAAATTCAGTGCGGATTGGATGACAGGCACCCTAGGCACCCAGGATCGGCTTTAGTTTCACGTGTATCTCTTAAGCCGGCAGAGAAAACCCACCTGATATGCGCTCCACACAATTGAATAGAGACGCCGTTGATTTTCTATGGGAATTGCAGAAATGACTTCTAAGCCTCAAAATAATGACTTTTTTTCCTAAGGTGGTAGGAATGAAACTCAGTGCGGGCTGGATGGGGTCCCCCCTGGGCACCGCAGACCTAAGCTTGTTTAACTCCTACCTCTTAAAGGGACCGAGAAAAAATGACCTTTTCTGCACTCCAATGTAAGTCAATGGGGCGATTTTTTGGCTATGTGCTAGAAATGAAATTCAGTGCGGATTGGATGACAGGCACCCTAGGCACCCAGGATCGGCTTTAGTTTCACGTGTATCTCTTAAGCCGGCAGAGAAAACCCACCTGATATGCGCTCCACACAATTGAATAGAGACGCCGTTGATTTTCTATGGGAATTGCAGAAATGACTTCTAAGCCTCAAAATAATGACTTTTTTTCCTAAGGTGGTAGGAATGAAACTCAGTGCGGGCTGGATGGGGTCCCCCCTGGGCACCGCAGACCTAAGCTTGTTTAACTCCTACCTCTTAAAGGGACCGAGAAAAAATGACCTTTTCTGCACTCCAATGTAAGTCAATGGGGCGATTTTTTGGCTATGTGCTAGAAATGAAATTCAGTGCGGATTGGATGACAGGCACCCTAGGCACCCAGGATCGGCTTTAGTTTCACGTGTATCTCTTAAGCCGGCAGAGAAAACCCACCTGATATGCGCTCCACACAATTGAATAGAGACGCCGTTGATTTTCTATGGGAATTGCAGAAATGACTTCTAAGCCTCAAAATAATGACTTTTTTTCCTAAGGTGGTAGGAATGAAACTCAGTGCGGGCTGGATGGGGTCCCCCCTGGGCACCGCAGACCTAAGCTTGTTTAACTCCTACCTCTTAAAGGGACCGAGAAAAAATGACCTTTTCTGCACTCCAATGTAAGTCAATGGGGCGATTTTTTGGCTATGTGCTAGAAATGAAATTCAGTGCGGATTGGATGACAGGCACCCTAGGCACCCAGGATCGGCTTTAGTTTCACGTGTATCTCTTAAGCCGGCAGAGAAAACCCACCTGATATGCGCTCCACACAATTGAATAGAGACGCCGTTGATTTTCTATGGGAATTGCAGAAATGACTTCTAAGCCTCAAAATAATGACTTTTTTTCCTAAGGTGGTAGGAATGAAACTCAGTGCGGGCTGGATGGGGTCCCCCCTGGGCACCGCAGACCTAAGCTTGTTTAACTCCTACCTCTTAAAGGGACCGAGAAAAAATGACCTTTTCTGCACTCCAATGTAAGTCAATGGGGCGATTTTTTGGCTATGTGCTAGAAATGAAATTCAGTGCGGATTGGATGACAGGCACCCTAGGCACCCAGGATCGGCTTTAGTTTCACGTGTATCTCTTAAGCCGGCAGAGAAAACCCACCTGATATGCGCTCCACACAATTGAATAGAGACGCCGTTGATTTTCTATGGGAATTGCAGAAATGACTTCTAAGCCTCAAAATAATGACTTTTTTTCCTAAGGTGGTAGGAATGAAACTCAGTGCGGGCTGGATGGGGTCCCCCCTGGGCACCGCAGACCTAAGCTTGTTTAACTCCTACCTCTTAAAGGGACCGAGAAAAAATGACCTTTTCTGCACTCCAATGTAAGTCAATGGGGCGATTTTTTGGCTATGTGCTAGAAATGAAATTCAGTGCGGATTGGATGACAGGCACCCTAGGCACCCAGGATCGGCTTTAGTTTCACGTGTATCTCTTAAGCCGGCAGAGAAAACCCACCTGATATGCGCTCCACACAATTGAATAGAGACGCCGTTGATTTTCTATGGGAATTGCAGAAATGACTTCTAAGCCTCAAAATAATGACTTTTTTTCCTAAGGTGGTAGGAATGAAACTCAGTGCGGGCTGGATGGGGTCCCCCCTGGGCACCGCAGACCTAAGCTTGTTTAACTCCTACCTCTTAAAGGGACCGAGAAAAAATGACCTTTTCTGCACTCCAATGTAAGTCAATGGGGCGATTTTTTGGCTATGTGCTAGAAATGAAATTCAGTGCGGATTGGATGACAGGCACCCTAGGCACCCAGGATCGGCTTTAGTTTCACGTGTATCTCTTAAGCCGGCAGAGAAAACCCACCTGATATGCGCTCCACACAATTGAATAGAGACGCCGTTGATTTTCTATGGGAATTGCAGAAATGACTTCTAAGCCTCAAAATAATGACTTTTTTTCCTAAGGTGGTAGGAATGAAACTCAGTGCGGGCTGGATGGGGTCCCCCCTGGGCACCGCAGACCTAAGCTTGTTTAACTCCTACCTCTTAAAGGGACCGAGAAAAAATGACCTTTTCTGCACTCCAATGTAAGTCAATGGGGCGATTTTTTGGCTATGTGCTAGAAATGAAATTCAGTGCGGATTGGATGACAGGCACCCTAGGCACCCAGGATCGGCTTTAGTTTCACGTGTATCTCTTAAGCCGGCAGAGAAAACCCACCTGATATGCGCTCCACACAATTGAATAGAGACGCCGTTGATTTTCTATGGGAATTGCAGAAATGACTTCTAAGCCTCAAAATAATGACTTTTTTTCCTAAGGTGGTAGGAATGAAACTCAGTGCGGGCTGGATGGGGTCCCCCCTGGGCACCGCAGACCTAAGCTTGTTTAACTCCTACCTCTTAAAGGGACCGAGAAAAAATGACCTTTTCTGCACTCCAATGTAAGTCAATGGGGCGATTTTTTGGCTATGTGCTAGAAATGAAATTCAGTGCGGATTGGATGACAGGCACCCTAGGCACCCAGGATCGGCTTTAGTTTCACGTGTATCTCTTAAGCCGGCAGAGAAAACCCACCTGATATGCGCTCCACACAATTGAATAGAGACGCCGTTGATTTTCTATGGGAATTGCAGAAATGACTTCTAAGCCTCAAAATAATGACTTTTTTTCCTAAGGTGGTAGGAATGAAACTCAGTGCGGGCTGGATGGGGTCCCCCCTGGGCACCGCAGACCTAAGCTTGTTTAACTCCTACCTCTTAAAGGGACCGAGAAAAAATGACCTTTTCTGCACTCCAATGTAAGTCAATGGGGCGATTTTTTGGCTATGTGCTAGAAATGAAATTCAGTGCGGATTGGATGACAGGCACCCTAGGCACCCAGGATCGGCTTTAGTTTCACGTGTATCTCTTAAGCCGGCAGAGAAAACCCACCTGATATGCGCTCCACACAATTGAATAGAGACGCCGTTGATTTTCTATGGGAATTGCAGAAATGACTTCTAAGCCTCAAAATAATGACTTTTTTTCCTAAGGTGGTAGGAATGAAACTCAGTGCGGGCTGGATGGGGTCCCCCCTGGGCACCGCAGACCTAAGCTTGTTTAACTCCTACCTCTTAAAGGGACCGAGAAAAAATGACCTTTTCTGCACTCCAATGTAAGTCAATGGGGCGATTTTTTGGCTATGTGCTAGAAATGAAATTCAGTGCGGATTGGATGACAGGCACCCTAGGCACCCAGGATCGGCTTTAGTTTCACGTGTATCTCTTAAGCCGGCAGAGAAAACCCACCTGATATGCGCTCCACACAATTGAATAGAGACGCCGTTGATTTTCTATGGGAATTGCAGAAATGACTTCTAAGCCTCAAAATAATGACTTTTTTTCCTAAGGTGGTAGGAATGAAACTCAGTGCGGGCTGGATGGGGTCCCCCCTGGGCACCGCAGACCTAAGCTTGTTTAACTCCTACCTCTTAAAGGGACCGAGAAAAAATGACCTTTTCTGCACTCCAATGTAAGTCAATGGGGCGATTTTTTGGCTATGTGCTAGAAATGAAATTCAGTGCGGATTGGATGACAGGCACCCTAGGCACCCAGGATCGGCTTTAGTTTCACGTGTATCTCTTAAGCCGGCAGAGAAAACCCACCTGATATGCGCTCCACACAATTGAATAGAGACGCCGTTGATTTTCTATGGGAATTGCAGAAATGACTTCTAAGCCTCAAAATAATGACTTTTTTTCCTAAGGTGGTAGGAATGAAACTCAGTGCGGGCTGGATGGGGTCCCCCCTGGGCACCGCAGACCTAAGCTTGTTTAACTCCTACCTCTTAAAGGGACCGAGAAAAAATGACCTTTTCTGCACTCCAATGTAAGTCAATGGGGCGATTTTTTGGCTATGTGCTAGAAATGAAATTCAGTGCGGATTGGATGACAGGCACCCTAGGCACCCAGGATCGGCTTTAGTTTCACGTGTATCTCTTAAGCCGGCAGAGAAAACCCACCTGATATGCGCTCCACACAATTGAATAGAGACGCCGTTGATTTTCTATGGGAATTGCAGAAATGACTTCTAAGCCTCAAAATAATGACTTTTTTTCCTAAGGTGGTAGGAATGAAACTCAGTGCGGGCTGGATGGGGTCCCCCCTGGGCACCGCAGACCTAAGCTTGTTTAACTCCTACCTCTTAAAGGGACCGAGAAAAAATGACCTTTTCTGCACTCCAATGTAAGTCAATGGGGCGATTTTTTGGCTATGTGCTAGAAATGAAATTCAGTGCGGATTGGATGACAGGCACCCTAGGCACCCAGGATCGGCTTTAGTTTCACGTGTATCTCTTAAGCCGGCAGAGAAAACCCACCTGATATGCGCTCCACACAATTGAATAGAGACGCCGTTGATTTTCTATGGGAATTGCAGAAATGACTTCTAAGCCTCAAAATAATGACTTTTTTTCCTAAGGTGGTAGGAATGAAACTCAGTGCGGGCTGGATGGGGTCCCCCCTGGGCACCGCAGACCTAAGCTTGTTTAACTCCTACCTCTTAAAGGGACCGAGAAAAAATGACCTTTTCTGCACTCCAATGTAAGTCAATGGGGCGATTTTTTGGCTATGTGCTAGAAATGAAATTCAGTGCGGATTGGATGACAGGCACCCTAGGCACCCAGGATCGGCTTTAGTTTCACGTGTATCTCTTAAGCCGGCAGAGAAAACCCACCTGATATGCGCTCCACACAATTGAATAGAGACGCCGTTGATTTTCTATGGGAATTGCAGAAATGACTTCTAAGCCTCAAAATAATGACTTTTTTTCCTAAGGTGGTAGGAATGAAACTCAGTGCGGGCTGGATGGGGTCCCCCCTGGGCACCGCAGACCTAAGCTTGTTTAACTCCTACCTCTTAAAGGGACCGAGAAAAAATGACCTTTTCTGCACTCCAATGTAAGTCAATGGGGCGATTTTTTGGCTATGTGCTAGAAATGAAATTCAGTGCGGATTGGATGACAGGCACCCTAGGCACCCAGGATCGGCTTTAGTTTCACGTGTATCTCTTAAGCCGGCAGAGAAAACCCACCTGATATGCGCTCCACACAATTGAATAGAGACGCCGTTGATTTTCTATGGGAATTGCAGAAATGACTTCTAAGCCTCAAAATAATGACTTTTTTTCCTAAGGTGGTAGGAATGAAACTCAGTGCGGGCTGGATGGGGTCCCCCCTGGGCACCGCAGACCTAAGCTTGTTTAACTCCTACCTCTTAAAGGGACCGAGAAAAAATGACCTTTTCTGCACTCCAATGTAAGTCAATGGGGCGATTTTTTGGCTATGTGCTAGAAATGAAATTCAGTGCGGATTGGATGACAGGCACCCTAGGCACCCAGGATCGGCTTTAGTTTCACGTGTATCTCTTAAGCCGGCAGAGAAAACCCACCTGATATGCGCTCCACACAATTGAATAGAGACGCCGTTGATTTTCTATGGGAATTGCAGAAATGACTTCTAAGCCTCAAAATAATGACTTTTTTTCCTAAGGTGGTAGGAATGAAACTCAGTGCGGGCTGGATGGGGTCCCCCCTGGGCACCGCAGACCTAAGCTTGTTTAACTCCTACCTCTTAAAGGGACCGAGAAAAAATGACCTTTTCTGCACTCCAATGTAAGTCAATGGGGCGATTTTTTGGCTATGTGCTAGAAATGAAATTCAGTGCGGATTGGATGACAGGCACCCTAGGCACCCAGGATCGGCTTTAGTTTCACGTGTATCTCTTAAGCCGGCAGAGAAAACCCACCTGATATGCGCTCCACACAATTGAATAGAGACGCCGTTGATTTTCTATGGGAATTGCAGAAATGACTTCTAAGCCTCAAAATAATGACTTTTTTTCCTAAGGTGGTAGGAATGAAACTCAGTGCGGGCTGGATGGGGTCCCCCCTGGGCACCGCAGACCTAAGCTTGTTTAACTCCTACCTCTTAAAGGGACCGAGAAAAAATGACCTTTTCTGCACTCCAATGTAAGTCAATGGGGCGATTTTTTGGCTATGTGCTAGAAATGAAATTCAGTGCGGATTGGATGACAGGCACCCTAGGCACCCAGGATCGGCTTTAGTTTCACGTGTATCTCTTAAGCCGGCAGAGAAAACCCACCTGATATGCGCTCCACACAATTGAATAGAGACGCCGTTGATTTTCTATGGGAATTGCAGAAATGACTTCTAAGCCTCAAAATAATGACTTTTTTTCCTAAGGTGGTAGGAATGAAACTCAGTGCGGGCTGGATGGGGTCCCCCCTGGGCACCGCAGACCTAAGCTTGTTTAACTCCTACCTCTTAAAGGGACCGAGAAAAAATGACCTTTTCTGCACTCCAATGTAAGTCAATGGGGCGATTTTTTGGCTATGTGCTAGAAATGAAATTCAGTGCGGATTGGATGACAGGCACCCTAGGCACCCAGGATCGGCTTTAGTTTCACGTGTATCTCTTAAGCCGGCAGAGAAAACCCACCTGATATGCGCTCCACACAATTGAATAGAGACGCCGTTGATTTTCTATGGGAATTGCAGAAATGACTTCTAAGCCTCAAAATAATGACTTTTTTTCCTAAGGTGGTAGGAATGAAACTCAGTGCGGGCTGGATGGGGTCCCCCCTGGGCACCGCAGACCTAAGCTTGTTTAACTCCTACCTCTTAAAGGGACCGAGAAAAAATGACCTTTTCTGCACTCCAATGTAAGTCAATGGGGCGATTTTTTGGCTATGTGCTAGAAATGAAATTCAGTGCGGATTGGATGACAGGCACCCTAGGCACCCAGGATCGGCTTTAGTTTCACGTGTATCTCTTAAGCCGGCAGAGAAAACCCACCTGATATGCGCTCCACACAATTGAATAGAGACGCCGTTGATTTTCTATGGGAATTGCAGAAATGACTTCTAAGCCTCAAAATAATGACTTTTTTTCCTAAGGTGGTAGGAATGAAACTCAGTGCGGGCTGGATGGGGTCCCCCCTGGGCACCGCAGACCTAAGCTTGTTTAACTCCTACCTCTTAAAGGGACCGAGAAAAAATGACCTTTTCTGCACTCCAATGTAAGTCAATGGGGCGATTTTTTGGCTATGTGCTAGAAATGAAATTCAGTGCGGATTGGATGACAGGCACCCTAGGCACCCAGGATCGGCTTTAGTTTCACGTGTATCTCTTAAGCCGGCAGAGAAAACCCACCTGATATGCGCTCCACACAATTGAATAGAGACGCCGTTGATTTTCTATGGGAATTGCAGAAATGACTTCTAAGCCTCAAAATAATGACTTTTTTTCCTAAGGTGGTAGGAATGAAACTCAGTGCGGGCTGGATGGGGTCCCCCCTGGGCACCGCAGACCTAAGCTTGTTTAACTCCTACCTCTTAAAGGGACCGAGAAAAAATGACCTTTTCTGCACTCCAATGTAAGTCAATGGGGCGATTTTTTGGCTATGTGCTAGAAATGAAATTCAGTGCGGATTGGATGACAGGCACCCTAGGCACCCAGGATCGGCTTTAGTTTCACGTGTATCTCTTAAGCCGGCAGAGAAAACCCACCTGATATGCGCTCCACACAATTGAATAGAGACGCCGTTGATTTTCTATGGGAATTGCAGAAATGACTTCTAAGCCTCAAAATAATGACTTTTTTTCCTAAGGTGGTAGGAATGAAACTCAGTGCGGGCTGGATGGGGTCCCCCCTGGGCACCGCAGACCTAAGCTTGTTTAACTCCTACCTCTTAAAGGGACCGAGAAAAAATGACCTTTTCTGCACTCCAATGTAAGTCAATGGGGCGATTTTTTGGCTATGTGCTAGAAATGAAATTCAGTGCGGATTGGATGACAGGCACCCTAGGCACCCAGGATCGGCTTTAGTTTCACGTGTATCTCTTAAGCCGGCAGAGAAAACCCACCTGATATGCGCTCCACACAATTGAATAGAGACGCCGTTGATTTTCTATGGGAATTGCAGAAATGACTTCTAAGCCTCAAAATAATGACTTTTTTTCCTAAGGTGGTAGGAATGAAACTCAGTGCGGGCTGGATGGGGTCCCCCCTGGGCACCGCAGACCTAAGCTTGTTTAACTCCTACCTCTTAAAGGGACCGAGAAAAAATGACCTTTTCTGCACTCCAATGTAAGTCAATGGGGCGATTTTTTGGCTATGTGCTAGAAATGAAATTCAGTGCGGATTGGATGACAGGCACCCTAGGCACCCAGGATCGGCTTTAGTTTCACGTGTATCTCTTAAGCCGGCAGAGAAAACCCACCTGATATGCGCTCCACACAATTGAATAGAGACGCCGTTGATTTTCTATGGGAATTGCAGAAATGACTTCTAAGCCTCAAAATAATGACTTTTTTTCCTAAGGTGGTAGGAATGAAACTCAGTGCGGGCTGGATGGGGTCCCCCCTGGGCACCGCAGACCTAAGCTTGTTTAACTCCTACCTCTTAAAGGGACCGAGAAAAAATGACCTTTTCTGCACTCCAATGTAAGTCAATGGGGCGATTTTTTGGCTATGTGCTAGAAATGAAATTCAGTGCGGATTGGATGACAGGCACCCTAGGCACCCAGGATCGGCTTTAGTTTCACGTGTATCTCTTAAGCCGGCAGAGAAAACCCACCTGATATGCGCTCCACACAATTGAATAGAGACGCCGTTGATTTTCTATGGGAATTGCAGAAATGACTTCTAAGCCTCAAAATAATGACTTTTTTTCCTAAGGTGGTAGGAATGAAACTCAGTGCGGGCTGGATGGGGTCCCCCCTGGGCACCGCAGACCTAAGCTTGTTTAACTCCTACCTCTTAAAGGGACCGAGAAAAAATGACCTTTTCTGCACTCCAATGTAAGTCAATGGGGCGATTTTTTGGCTATGTGCTAGAAATGAAATTCAGTGCGGATTGGATGACAGGCACCCTAGGCACCCAGGATCGGCTTTAGTTTCACGTGTATCTCTTAAGCCGGCAGAGAAAACCCACCTGATATGCGCTCCACACAATTGAATAGAGACGCCGTTGATTTTCTATGGGAATTGCAGAAATGACTTCTAAGCCTCAAAATAATGACTTTTTTTCCTAAGGTGGTAGGAATGAAACTCAGTGCGGGCTGGATGGGGTCCCCCCTGGGCACCGCAGACCTAAGCTTGTTTAACTCCTACCTCTTAAAGGGACCGAGAAAAAATGACCTTTTCTGCACTCCAATGTAAGTCAATGGGGCGATTTTTTGGCTATGTGCTAGAAATGAAATTCAGTGCGGATTGGATGACAGGCACCCTAGGCACCCAGGATCGGCTTTAGTTTCACGTGTATCTCTTAAGCCGGCAGAGAAAACCCACCTGATATGCGCTCCACACAATTGAATAGAGACGCCGTTGATTTTCTATGGGAATTGCAGAAATGACTTCTAAGCCTC
The DNA here is from genome assembly GCF_027789765.1 of Dendropsophus ebraccatus. Lineage (NCBI taxonomy): Eukaryota > Metazoa > Chordata > Amphibia > Anura > Hylidae > Dendropsophus > Dendropsophus ebraccatus. Next base: position 70,605 of record NW_027210016.1, read on the forward strand.
AAAATAATGACTTTTTTTCCTAAGGTGGTAGGAATGAAACTCAGTGCGGGCTGGATGGGGTCCCCCCTGGGCACCGCAGACCTAAGCTTGTTTAACTCCTACCTCTTAAAGGGACCGAGAAAAAATGACCTTTTCTGCACTCCAATGTAAGTCAATGGGGCGATTTTTTGGCTATGTGCTAGAAATGAAATTCAGTGCGGATTGGATGACAGGCACCCTAGGCACCCAGGATCGGCTTTAGTTTCACGTGTATCTCTTAAGCCGGCAGAGAAAACCCACCTGATATGCGCTCCACACAATTGAATAGAGACGCCGTTGATTTTCTATGGGAATTGCAGAAATGACTTCTAAGCCTCAAAATAATGACTTTTTTTCCTAAGGTGGTAGGAATGAAACTCAGTGCGGGCTGGATGGGGTCCCCCCTGGGCACCGCAGACCTAAGCTTGTTTAACTCCTACCTCTTAAAGGGACCGAGAAAAAATGACCTTTTCTGCACTCCAATGTAAGTCAATGGGGCGATTTTTTGGCTATGTGCTAGAAATGAAATTCAGTGCGGATTGGATGACAGGCACCCTAGGCACCCAGGATCGGCTTTAGTTTCACGTGTATCTCTTAAGCCGGCAGAGAAAACCCACCTGATATGCGCTCCACACAATTGAATAGAGACGCCGTTGATTTTCTATGGGAATTGCAGAAATGACTTCTAAGCCTCAAAATAATGACTTTTTTTCCTAAGGTGGTAGGAATGAAACTCAGTGCGGGCTGGATGGGGTCCCCCCTGGGCACCGCAGACCTAAGCTTGTTTAACTCCTACCTCTTAAAGGGACCGAGAAAAAATGACCTTTTCTGCACTCCAATGTAAGTCAATGGGGCGATTTTTTGGCTATGTGCTAGAAATGAAATTCAGTGCGGATTGGATGACAGGCACCCTAGGCACCCAGGATCGGCTTTAGTTTCACGTGTATCTCTTAAGCCGGCAGAGAAAACCCACCTGATATGCGCTCCACACAATTGAATAGAGACGCCGTTGATTTTCTATGGGAATTGCAGAAATGACTTCTAAGCCTCAAAATAATGACTTTTTTTCCTAAGGTGGTAGGAATGAAACTCAGTGCGGGCTGGATGGGGTCCCCCCTGGGCACCGCAGACCTAAGCTTGTTTAACTCCTACCTCTTAAAGGGACCGAGAAAAAATGACCTTTTCTGCACTCCAATGTAAGTCAATGGGGCGATTTTTTGGCTATGTGCTAGAAATGAAATTCAGTGCGGATTGGATGACAGGCACCCTAGGCACCCAGGATCGGCTTTAGTTTCACGTGTATCTCTTAAGCCGGCAGAGAAAACCCACCTGATATGCGCTCCACACAATTGAATAGAGACGCCGTTGATTTTCTATGGGAATTGCAGAAATGACTTCTAAGCCTCAAAATAATGACTTTTTTTCCTAAGGTGGTAGGAATGAAACTCAGTGCGGGCTGGATGGGGTCCCCCCTGGGCACCGCAGACCTAAGCTTGTTTAACTCCTACCTCTTAAAGGGACCGAGAAAAAATGACCTTTTCTGCACTCCAATGTAAGTCAATGGGGCGATTTTTTGGCTATGTGCTAGAAATGAAATTCAGTGCGGATTGGATGACAGGCACCCTAGGCACCCAGGATCGGCTTTAGTTTCACGTGTATCTCTTAAGCCGGCAGAGAAAACCCACCTGATATGCGCTCCACACAATTGAATAGAGACGCCGTTGATTTTCTATGGGAATTGCAGAAATGACTTCTAAGCCTCAAAATAATGACTTTTTTTCCTAAGGTGGTAGGAATGAAACTCAGTGCGGGCTGGATGGGGTCCCCCCTGGGCACCGCAGACCTAAGCTTGTTTAACTCCTACCTCTTAAAGGGACCGAGAAAAAATGACCTTTTCTGCACTCCAATGTAAGTCAATGGGGCGATTTTTTGGCTATGTGCTAGAAATGAAATTCAGTGCGGATTGGATGACAGGCACCCTAGGCACCCAGGATCGGCTTTAGTTTCACGTGTATCTCTTAAGCCGGCAGAGAAAACCCACCTGATATGCGCTCCACACAATTGAATAGAGACGCCGTTGATTTTCTATGGGAATTGCAGAAATGACTTCTAAGCCTCAAAATAATGACTTTTTTTCCTAAGGTGGTAGGAATGAAACTCAGTGCGGGCTGGATGGGGTCCCCCCTGGGCACCGCAGACCTAAGCTTGTTTAACTCCTACCTCTTAAAGGGACCGAGAAAAAATGACCTTTTCTGCACTCCAATGTAAGTCAATGGGGCGATTTTTTGGCTATGTGCTAGAAATGAAATTCAGTGCGGATTGGATGACAGGCACCCTAGGCACCCAGGATCGGCTTTAGTTTCACGTGTATCTCTTAAGCCGGCAGAGAAAACCCACCTGATATGCGCTCCACACAATTGAATAGAGACGCCGTTGATTTTCTATGGGAATTGCAGAAATGACTTCTAAGCCTCAAAATAATGACTTTTTTTCCTAAGGTGGTAGGAATGAAACTCAGTGCGGGCTGGATGGGGTCCCCCCTGGGCACCGCAGACCTAAGCTTGTTTAACTCCTACCTCTTAAAGGGACCGAGAAAAAATGACCTTTTCTGCACTCCAATGTAAGTCAATGGGGCGATTTTTTGGCTATGTGCTAGAAATGAAATTCAGTGCGGATTGGATGACAGGCACCCTAGGCACCCAGGATCGGCTTTAGTTTCACGTGTATCTCTTAAGCCGGCAGAGAAAACCCACCTGATATGCGCTCCACACAATTGAATAGAGACGCCGTTGATTTTCTATGGGAATTGCAGAAATGACTTCTAAGCCTCAAAATAATGACTTTTTTTCCTAAGGTGGTAGGAATGAAACTCAGTGCGGGCTGGATGGGGTCCCCCCTGGGCACCGCAGACCTAAGCTTGTTTAACTCCTACCTCTTAAAGGGACCGAGAAAAAATGACCTTTTCTGCACTCCAATGTAAGTCAATGGGGCGATTTTTTGGCTATGTGCTAGAAATGAAATTCAGTGCGGATTGGATGACAGGCACCCTAGGCACCCAGGATCGGCTTTAGTTTCACGTGTATCTCTTAAGCCGGCAGAGAAAACCCACCTGATATGCGCTCCACACAATTGAATAGAGACGCCGTTGATTTTCTATGGGAATTGCAGAAATGACTTCTAAGCCTCAAAATAATGACTTTTTTTCCTAAGGTGGTAGGAATGAAACTCAGTGCGGGCTGGATGGGGTCCCCCCTGGGCACCGCAGACCTAAGCTTGTTTAACTCCTACCTCTTAAAGGGACCGAGAAAAAATGACCTTTTCTGCACTCCAATGTAAGTCAATGGGGCGATTTTTTGGCTATGTGCTAGAAATGAAATTCAGTGCGGATTGGATGACAGGCACCCTAGGCACCCAGGATCGGCTTTAGTTTCACGTGTATCTCTTAAGCCGGCAGAGAAAACCCACCTGATATGCGCTCCACACAATTGAATAGAGACGCCGTTGATTTTCTATGGGAATTGCAGAAATGACTTCTAAGCCTCAAAATAATGACTTTTTTTCCTAAGGTGGTAGGAATGAAACTCAGTGCGGGCTGGATGGGGTCCCCCCTGGGCACCGCAGACCTAAGCTTGTTTAACTCCTACCTCTTAAAGGGACCGAGAAAAAATGACCTTTTCTGCACTCCAATGTAAGTCAATGGGGCGATTTTTTGGCTATGTGCTAGAAATGAAATGCAGTGCGGATTGGATGACAGGCACCCTAGGCACCCAGGATCGGCTTTAGTTTCACGTGTATCTCTTAAGCCGGCAGAGAAAACCCACCTGATATGCGCTCCACACAATTGAATAGAGACGCCGTTGATTTTCTATGGGAGTTGCAGAAATGACTTCTAAGCCTCAAAATAATGACTTTTTTTCCTAAGGTGGTAGGAATGAAACTCAGTGCGGGCTGGATGGGGTCCCCCCTGGGCACCGCAGACCTAAGCTTGTTTAACTCCTACCTCTTAAAGGGACCGAGAAAAAATGACCTTTTCTGCACTCCAATGTAAGTCAATGGGGCGATTTTTTGGCTATGTGCTAGAAATGAAATTCAGTGCGGATTGGATGACAGGCACCCTAGGCACCCAGGATCGGCTTTAGTTTCACGTGTATCTCTTAAGCCGGCAGAGAAAACCCACATGATATGCGCTCCACACAATTGAATAGAGACGCCATTGATTTTCTATGGGAATTGCAGAAATGACTTCTAAGCCTCAAAATAATGACTTTTTTTCCTAAGGTGGTAGGAATGAAACTCAGTGCGGGCTGGATGGGGTCCCCCCTGGGCACCGCAGACCTAAGCTTGTTTAACTCCTACCTCTTAAAGGGACCGAGAAAAAATGACCTTTTCTGCACTCCAATGTAAGTCAATGGGGCGATTTTTTGGCTATGTGCTAGAAATGAAATTCAGTGCGGATTGGATGACAGGCACCCTAGGCACCCAGGATCGGCTTTAGTTTCACGTGTATCTCTTAAGCCGGCAGAGAAAACCCACCTGATATGCGCTCCACACAATTGAATAGAGACGCCGTTGATTTTCTATGGGAATTGCAGAAATGACTTCTAAGCCTCAAAATAATGACTTTTTTTCCTAAGGTGGTAGGAATGAAACTCAGTGCGGGCTGGATGGGGTCCCCCCTGGGCACCGCAGACCTAAGCTTGTTTAACTCCTACCTCTTAAAGGGACCGAGAAAAAATGACCTTTTCTGCACTCCAATGTAAGTCAATGGGGCGATTTTTTGGCTATGTGCTAGAAATGAAATTCAGTGCGGATTGGATGACAGGCACCCTAGGCACCCAGGATCGGCTTTAGTTTCACGTGTATCTCTTAAGCCGGCAGAGAAAACCCACCTGATATGCGCTCCACACAATTGAATAGAGACGCCGTTGATTTTCTATGGGAATTGCAGAAATGACTTCTAAGCCTCAAAATAATGACTTTTTTTCCTAAGGTGGTAGGAATGAAACTCAGTGCGGGCTGGATGGGGTCCCCCCTGGGCACCGCAGACCTAAGCTTGTTTAACTCCTACCTCTTAAAGGGACCGAGAAAAAATGACCTTTTCTGCACTCCAATGTAAGTCAATGGGGCGATTTTTTGGCTATGTGCTAGAAATGAAATTCAGTGCGGATTGGATGACAGGCACCCTAGGCACCCAGGATCGGCTTTAGTTTCACGTGTATCTCTTAAGCCGGCAGAGAAAACCCACCTGATATGCGCTCCACACAATTGAATAGAGACGCCGTTGATTTTCTATGGGAATTGCAGAAATGACTTCTAAGCCTCAAAATAATGACTTTTTTTCCTAAGGTGGTAGGAATGAAACTCAGTGCGGGCTGGATGGGGTCCCCCCTGGGCACCGCAGACCTAAGCTTGTTTAACTCCTACCTCTTAAAGGGACCGAGAAAAAATGACCTTTTCTGCACTCCAATGTAAGTCAATGGGGCGATTTTTTGGCTATGTGCTAGAAATGAAATTCAGTGCGGATTGGATGACAGGCACCCTAGGCACCCAGGATCGGCTTTAGTTTCACGTGTATCTCTTAAGCCGGCAGAGAAAACCCACCTGATATGCGCTCCACACAATTGAATAGAGACGCCGTTGATTTTCTATGGGAATTGCAGAAATGACTTCTAAGCCTCAAAATAATGACTTTTTTTCCTAAGGTGGTAGGAATGAAACTCAGTGCGGGCTGGATGGGGTCCCCCCTGGGCACCGCAGACCTAAGCTTGTTTAACTCCTACCTCTTAAAGGGACCGAGAAAAAATGACCTTTTCTGCACTCCAATGTAAGTCAATGGGGCGATTTTTTGGCTATGTGCTAGAAATGAAATTCAGTGCGGATTGGATGACAGGCACCCTAGGCACCCAGGATCGGCTTTAGTTTCACGTGTATCTCTTAAGCCGGCAGAGAAAACCCACCTGATATGCGCTCCACACAATTGAATAGAGACGCCGTTGATTTTCTATGGGAATTGCAGAAATGACTTCTAAGCCTCAAAATAATGACTTTTTTTCCTAAGGTGGTAGGAATGAAACTCAGTGCGGGCTGGATGGGGTCCCCCCTGGGCACCGCAGACCTAAGCTTGTTTAACTCCTACCTCTTAAAGGGACCGAGAAAAAATGACCTTTTCTGCACTCCAATGTAAGTCAATGGGGCGATTTTTTGGCTATGTGCTAGAAATGAAATTCAGTGCGGATTGGATGACAGGCACCCTAGGCACCCAGGATCGGCTTTAGTTTCACGTGTATCTCTTAAGCCGGCAGAGAAAACCCACCTGATATGCGCTCCACACAATTGAATAGAGACGCCGTTGATTTTCTATGGGAATTGCAGAAATGACTTCTAAGCCTCAAAATAATGACTTTTTTTCCTAAGGTGGTAGGAATGAAACTCAGTGCGGGCTGGATGGGGTCCCCCCTGGGCACCGCAGACCTAAGCTTGTTTAACTCCTACCTCTTAAAGGGACCGAGAAAAAATGACCTTTTCTGCACTCCAATGTAAGTCAATGGGGCGATTTTTTGGCTATGTGCTAGAAATGAAATTCAGTGCGGATTGGATGACAGGCACCCTAGGCACCCAGGATCGGCTTTAGTTTCACGTGTATCTCTTAAGCCGGCAGAGAAAACCCACCTGATATGCGCTCCACACAATTGAATAGAGACGCCGTTGATTTTCTATGGGAATTGCAGAAATGACTTCTAAGCCTCAAAATAATGACTTTTTTTCCTAAGGTGGTAGGAATGAAACTCAGTGCGGGCTGGATGGGGTCCCCCCTGGGCACCGCAGACCTAAGCTTGTTTAACTCCTACCTCTTAAAGGGACCGAGAAAAAATGACCTTTTCTGCACTCCAATGTAAGTCAATGGGGCGATTTTTTGGCTATGTGCTAGAAATGAAATTCAGTGCGGATTGGATGACAGGCACCCTAGGCACCCAGGATCGGCTTTAGTTTCACGTGTATCTCTTAAGCCGGCAGAGAAAACCCACCTGATATGCGCTCCACACAATTGAATAGAGACGCCGTTGATTTTCTATGGGAATTGCAGAAATGACTTCTAAGCCTCAAAATAATGACTTTTTTTCCTAAGGTGGTAGGAATGAAACTCAGTGCGGGCTGGATGGGGTCCCCCCTGGGCACCGCAGACCTAAGCTTGTTTAACTCCTACCTCTTAAAGGGACCGAGAAAAAATGACCTTTTCTGCACTCCAATGTAAGTCAATGGGGCGATTTTTTGGCTATGTGCTAGAAATGAAATTCAGTGCGGATTGGATGACAGGCACCCTAGGCACCCAGGATCGGCTTTAGTTTCACGTGTATCTCTTAAGCCGGCAGAGAAAACCCACCTGATATGCGCTCCACACAATTGAATAGAGACGCCGTTGATTTTCTATGGGAATTGCAGAAATGACTTCTAAGCCTCAAAATAATGACTTTTTTTCCTAAGGTGGTAGGAATGAAACTCAGTGCGGGCTGGATGGGGTCCCCCCTGGGCACCGCAGACCTAAGCTTGTTTAACTCCTACCTCTTAAAGGGACCGAGAAAAAATGACCTTTTCTGCACTCCAATGTAAGTCAATGGGGCGATTTTTTGGCTATGTGCTAGAAATGAAATTCAGTGCGGATTGGATGACAGGCACCCTAGGCACCCAGGATCGGCTTTAGTTTCACGTGTATCTCTTAAGCCGGCAGAGAAAACCCACCTGATATGCGCTCCACACAATTGAATAGAGACGCCGTTGATTTTCTATGGGAATTGCAGAAATGACTTCTAAGCCTCAAAATAATGACTTTTTTTCCTAAGGTGGTAGGAATGAAACTCAGTGCGGGCTGGATGGGGTCCCCCCTGGGCACCGCAGACCTAAGCTTGTTTAACTCCTACCTCTTAAAGGGACCGAGAAAAAATGACCTTTTCTGCACTCCAATGTAAGTCAATGGGGCGATTTTTTGGCTATGTGCTAGAAATGAAATTCAGTGCGGATTGGATGACAGGCACCCTAGGCACCCAGGATCGGCTTTAGTTTCACGTGTATCTCTTAAGCCGGCAGAGAAAACCCACCTGATATGCGCTCCACACAATTGAATAGAGACGCCGTTGATTTTCTATGGGAATTGCAGAAATGACTTCTAAGCCTCAAAATAATGACTTTTTTTCCTAAGGTGGTAGGAATGAAACTCAGTGCGGGCTGGATGGGGTCCCCCCTGGGCACCGCAGACCTAAGCTTGTTTAACTCCTACCTCTTAAAGGGACCGAGAAAAAATGACCTTTTCTGCACTCCAATGTAAGTCAATGGGGCGATTTTTTGGCTATGTGCTAGAAATGAAATTCAGTGCGGATTGGATGACAGGCACCCTAGGCACCCAGGATCGGCTTTAGTTTCACGTGTATCTCTTAAGCCGGCAGAGAAAACCCACCTGATATGCGCTCCACACAATTGAATAGAGACGCCGTTGATTTTCTATGGGAATTGCAGAAATGACTTCTAAGCCTCAAAATAATGACTTTTTTTCCTAAGGTGGTAGGAATGAAACTCAGTGCGGGCTGGATGGGGTCCCCCCTGGGCACCGCAGACCTAAGCTTGTTTAACTCCTACCTCTTAAAGGGACCGAGAAAAAATGACCTTTTCTGCACTCCAATGTAAGTCAATGGGGCGATTTTTTGGCTATGTGCTAGAAATGAAATTCAGTGCGGATTGGATGACAGGCACCCTAGGCACCCAGGATCGGCTTTAGTTTCACGTGTATCTCTTAAGCCGGCAGAGAAAACCCACCTGATATGCGCTCCACACAATTGAATAGAGACGCCGTTGATTTTCTATGGGAATTGCAGAAATGACTTCTAAGCCTCAAAATAATGACTTTTTTTCCTAAGGTGGTAGGAATGAAACTCAGTGCGGGCTGGATGGGGTCCCCCCTGGGCACCGCAGACCTAAGCTTGTTTAACTCCTACCTCTTAAAGGGACCGAGAAAAAATGACCTTTTCTGCACTCCAATGTAAGTCAATGGGGCGATTTTTTGGCTATGTGCTAGAAATGAAATTCAGTGCGGATTGGATGACAGGCACCCTAGGCACCCAGGATCGGCTTTAGTTTCACGTGTATCTCTTAAGCCGGCAGAGAAAACCCACCTGATATGCGCTCCACACAATTGAATAGAGACGCCGTTGATTTTCTATGGGAATTGCAGAAATGACTTCTAAGCCTCAAAATAATGACTTTTTTTCCTAAGGTGGTAGGAATGAAACTCAGTGCGGGCTGGATGGGGTCCCCCCTGGGCACCGCAGACCTAAGCTTGTTTAACTCCTACCTCTTAAAGGGACCGAGAAAAAATGACCTTTTCTGCACTCCAATGTAAGTCAATGGGGCGATTTTTTGGCTATGTGCTAGAAATGAAATTCAGTGCGGATTGGATGACAGGCACCCTAGGCACCCAGGATCGGCTTTAGTTTCACGTGTATCTCTTCCGGCAGAGAAAACCCACCTGATATGCGCTCCACACAATTGAATAGAGACGCCGTTGATTTTCTATGGGAATTGCAGAAATGACTTCTAAGCCTCAAAATAATGACTTTTTTTCCTAAGGTGGTAGGAATGAAACTCAGTGCGGGCTGGATGGGGTCCCCCCTGGGCACCGCAGACCTAAGCTTGTTTAACTCCTACCTCTTAAAGGGACCGAGAAAAAATGACCTTTTCTGCACTCCAATGTAAGTCAATGGGGCGATTTTTTGGCTATGTGCTAGAAATGAAATTCAGTGCGGATTGGATGACAGGCACCCTAGGCACCCAGGATCGGCTTTAGTTTCACGTGTATCTCTTAAGCCGGCAGAGAAAACCCACCTGATATGCGCTCCACACAATTGAATAGAGACGCCGTTGATTTTCTATGGGAATTGCAGAAATGACTTCTAAGCCTCAAAATAATGACTTTTTTTCCTAAGGTGGTAGGAATGAAACTCAGTGCGGGCTGGATGGGGTCCCCCCTGGGCACCGCAGACCTAAGCTTGTTTAACTCCTACCTCTTAAAGGGACCGAGAAAAAATGACCTTTTCTGCACTCCAATGTAAGTCAATGGGGCGATTTTTTGGCTATGTGCTAGAAATGAAATGCAGTGCGGATTGGATGACAGGCACCCTAGGCACCCAGGATCGGCTTTAGTTTCACGTGTATCTCTTAAGCCGGCAGAGAAAACCCACCTGATATGCGCTCCACACAATTGAATAGAGACGCCGTTGATTTTCTATGGGAATTGCAGAAATGACTTCTAAGCCTCAAAATAATGACTTTTCCTAAGGTGGTAGGAATGAAACTCAGTGCGGGCTGGATGGGGTCCCCCCTGGGCACCGCAGACCTAGTAACTCCTACCTCTTAAAGGGACCGAGAAAAAATGACCTTTTCTGCACTCCAATGTAAGAATGGGGCGATTTTTCCTATGTGCTAGAAATGAAAGGTGCGGATTTGACAGGCACCCTAGGCACCCAGGATCGGCTTTAGTTTCACGTGTATCTCTTAAGCCGGCAGAGAAAACCCACCTGATATGCGCTCCACACAATTGAATAGGACGCCGTTGATTTTCTATGGGAATTGCAGAAATGACTTCTAAGCCTCAAAATAATGACTTTTTTTCCTAAGGTGGTAGGAATGAAACTCAGTGCGGGCTGGATGGGGTCCCCCCTGGGCACCGCAGACCTAAGCTTGTTTAACTCCTACCTCTTAAAGGGACCGAGAAAAAATGACCTTTTCTGCACTCCAATGTAAGTCAATGGGGCGATTTTTTGGCTATGTGCTAGAAATGAAATGCAGTGCGGATTGGATGACAGGCACCCTAGGCACCCAGGATCGGCTTTAGTTTCACGTGTATCTCTTAAGCCGAGAGAAAACCCACCTGATATGCGCTCCACACAATTGAATAGAGACGCCATTGATTTTCTATGGGAATTGCAGAAATGACTTCTAAGCCTCAAAATAATGACTTTTTTTCCTAAGGTGGTAGGAATGAAACTCAGTGCGGGCTGGATGGGGTCCCCCCTGGGCACCGCAGACCTAAGCTTGTTTAACTCCTACCTCTTAAAGGGACCGAGAAAAAATGACCTTTTCTGCACTCCAATGTAAGTCAATGGGGCGATTTTTTGGCTATGTGCTAGAAATGAAATTCAGTGCGGATTGGATGACAGGCACCCTAGGCACCCAGGATCGGCTTTAGTTTCACGTGTATCTCTTAAGCCGGCAGAGAAAACCCACCTGATATGCGCTCCACACAATTGAATAGAGACGCCGTTGATTTTCTATGGGAATTGCAGAAATGACTTCTAAGCCTCAAAATAATGACTTTTTTTCCTAAGGTGGTAGGAATGAAACTCAGTGCGGGCTGGATGGGGTCCCCCCTGGGCACCGCAGACCTAAGCTTGTTTAACTCCTACCTCTTAAAGGGACCGAGAAAAAATGACCTTTTCTGCACTCCAATGTAAGTCAATGGGGCGATTTTTTGGCTATGTGCTAGAAATGAAATTCAGTGCGGATTGGATGACAGGCACCCTAGGCACCCAGGATCGGCTTTAGTTTCACGTGTATCTCTTAAGCCGGCAGAGAAAACCCACCTGATATGCGCTCCACACAATTGAATAGAGACGCCGTTGATTTTCTATGGGAATTGCAGAAATGACTTCTAAGCCTCAAAATAATGACTTTTTTTCCTAAGGTGGTAGGAATGAAACTCAGTGCGGGCTGGATGGGGTCCCCCCTGGGCACCGCAGACCTAAGCTTGTTTAACTCCTACCTCTTAAAGGGACCGAGAAAAAATGACCTTTTCTGCACTCCAATGTAAGTCAATGGGGCGATTTTTTGGCTATGTGCTAGAAATGAAATCAGTGCGGATTGGATGACAGGCAGGAGGGCTTTAGGATCGGCTTTAGCACAAATTCTTAAGCTTCACAACCTGATATGCGCTCCACACAATTGAATAGAGACGCCGTTGATTTTCTATGGGAATTGCAGAAATGACTTCTAAGCCTCAAAATGTCATTTTTTCTCGGTCCCTTTAAGAGGTAGGAATGAAACTCAGTGCGGGCTGGATGGGGTCCCCCCTGGGCACCGCAGACCTAAGCTTGTTTAACTCCTACCTCTTAAAGGGACCGAGAAAAAATGACCTTTTCTGCACTCCAATGTAAGTCAATGGGGCGATTTTTTGGCTATGTGCTAGAAATGAAATTCAGTGCGGATTGGATGACAGGCACCCTAGGCACCCAGGATCGGCTTTAGTTTCACGTGTATCTCTTAAGCCGGCAGAGAAAACCCACCTGATATGCGCTCCACACAATTGAATAGAGACGCCGTTGATTTTCTATGGGAATTGCAGAAATGACTTCTAAGCCTCAAAATAATGACTTTTTTTCCTAAGGTGGTAGGAATGAAACTCAGTGCGGGCTGGATGGGGTCCCCCCTGGGCACCGCAGACCTAAGCTTGTTTAACTCCTACCTCTTAAAGGGACCGAGAAAAAATGACCTTTTCTGCACTCCAATGTAAGTCAATGGGGCGATTTTTTGGCTATGTGCTAGAAATGAAATTCAGTGCGGATTGGATGACAGGCACCCTAGGCACCCAGGATCGGCTTTAGTTTCACGTGTATCTCTTAAGCCGGCAGAGAAAACCCACCTGATATGCGCTCCACACAATTGAATAGAGACGCCGTTGATTTTCTATGGGAATTGCAGAAATGACTTCTAAGCCTCAAAATAATGACTTTTTTCCTAAGGTGGTAGGAATGAAACTCAGTGCGGGCTGGATGGGGTCCCCCTGGGCACCGCAGACCTAAGCTTGTTTAACTCCTACCTCTTAAAGGGACCGAGAAAAAATGACCTTTTCTGCACTCCAATGTAAGTCAATGGGGCGATTTTTTGGCTATGTGCTAGAAATGAAATTCAGTGCGGATTGGATGACAGGCACCCTAGGCACCCAGGATCGGCTTTAGTTTCACGTGTATCTCTTAAGCCGGCAGAGAAAACCCACCTGATATGCGCTCCACACAATTGAATAGAGACGCCGTTGATTTTCTATGGGAATTGCAGAAATGACTTCTAAGCCTCAAAATAATGACTTTTTTTCCTAAGGTGGTAGGAATGAAACTCAGTGCGGGCTGGATGGGGTCCCCCCTGGGCACCGCAGACCTAAGCTTGTTTAACTCCTACCTCTTAAAGGGACCGAGAAAAAATGACCTTTTCTGCACTCCAATGTAAGTCAATGGGGCGATTTTTTGGCTATGTGCTAGAAATGAAATTCAGTGCGGATTGGATGACAGGCACCCTAGGCACCCAGGATCGGCTTTAGTTTCACGTGTATCTCTTAAGCCGGCAGAGAAAACCCACCTGATATGCGCTCCACACAATTGAATAGAGACGCCGTTGATTTTCTATGGGAATTGCAGAAATGACTTCTAAGCCTCAAAATAATGACTTTTTTTCCTAAGGTGGTAGGAATGAAACTCAGTGCGGGCTGGATGGGGTCCCCCCTGGGCACCGCAGACCTAAGCTTGTTTAACTCCTACCTCTTAAAGGGACCGAGAAAAAATGACCTTTTCTGCACTCCAATGTAAGTCAATGGGGCGATTTTTTGGCTATGTGCTAGAAATGAAATTCAGTGCGGATTGGATGACAGGCACCCTAGGCACCCAGGATCGGCTTTAGTTTCACGTGTATCTCTTAAGCCGGCAGAGAAAACCCACCTGATATGCGCTCCACACAATTGAATAGAGACGCCGTTGATTTTCTATGGGAATTGCAGAAATGACTTCTAAGCCTCAAAATAATGACTTTTTTTCCTAAGGTGGTAGGAATGAAACTCAGTGCGGGCTGGATGGGGTCCCCCCTGGGCACCGCAGACCTAAGCTTGTTTAACTCCTACCTCTTAAAGGGACCGAGAAAAAATGACCTTTTCTGCACTCCAATGTAAGTCAATGGGGCGATTTTTTGGCTATGTGCTAGAAATGAAATTCAGTGCGGATTGGATGACAGGCACCCTAGGCACCCAGGATCGGCTTTAGTTTCACGTGTATCTCTTAAGCCGGCAGAGAAAACCCACCTGATATGCGCTCCACACAATTGAATAGAGACGCCGTTGATTTTCTATGGGAATTGCAGAAATGACTTCTAAGCCTCAAAATAATGACTTTTTTTCCTAAGGTGGTAGGAATGAAACTCAGTGCGGGCTGGATGGGGTCCCCCCTGGGCACCGCAGACCTAAGCTTGTTTAACTCCTACCTCTTAAAGGGACCGAGAAAAAATGACCTTTTCTGCACTCCAATGTAAGTCAATGGGGCGATTTTTTGGCTATGTGCTAGAAATGAAATTCAGTGCGGATTGGATGACAGGCACCCTAGGCACCCAGGATCGGCTTTAGTTTCACGTGTATCTCTTAAGCCGGCAGAGAAAACCCACCTGATATGCGCTCCACACAATTGAATAGAGACGCCGTTGATTTTCTATGGGAATTGCAGAAATGACTTCTAAGCCTCAAAATAATGACTTTTTTTCCTAAGGTGGTAGGAATGAAACTCAGTGCGGGCTGGATGGGGTCCCCCCTGGGCACCGCAGACCTAAGCTTGTTTAACTCCTACCTCTTAAAGGGACCGAGAAAAAATGACCTTTTCTGCACTCCAATGTAAGTCAATGGGGCGATTTTTTGGCTATGTGCTAGAAATGAAATTCAGTGCGGATTGGATGACAGGCACCCTAGGCACCCAGGATCGGCTTTAGTTTCACGTGTATCTCTTAAGCCGGCAGAGAAAACCCACCTGATATGCGCTCCACACAATTGAATAGAGACGCCGTTGATTTTCTATGGGAATTGCAGAAATGACTTCTAAGCCTCAAAATAATGACTTTTTTTCCTAAGGTGGTAGGAATGAAACTCAGTGCGGGCTGGATGGGGTCCCCCCTGGGCACCGCAGACCTAAGCTTGTTTAACTCCTACCTCTTAAAGGGACCGAGAAAAAATGACCTTTTCTGCACTCCAATGTAAGTCAATGGGGCGATTTTTTGGCTATGTGCTAGAAATGAAATTCAGTGCGGATTGGATGACAGGCACCCTAGGCACCCAGGATCGGCTTTAGTTTCACGTGTATCTCTTAAGCCGGCAGAGAAAACCCACCTGATATGCGCTCCACACAATTGAATAGAGACGCCGTTGATTTTCTATGGGAATTGCAGAAATGACTTCTAAGCCTCAAAATAATGACTTTTTTTCCTAAGGTGGTAGGAATGAAACTCAGTGCGGGCTGGATGGGGTCCCCCCTGGGCACCGCAGACCTAAGCTTGTTTAACTCCTACCTCTTAAAGGGACCGAGAAAAAATGACCTTTTCTGCACTCCAATGTAAGTCAATGGGGCGATTTTTTGGCTATGTGCTAGAAATGAAATTCAGTGCGGATTGGATGACAGGCACCCTAGGCACCCAGGATCGGCTTTAGTTTCACGTGTATCTCTTAAGCCGGCAGAGAAAACCCACCTGATATGCGCTCCACACAATTGAATAGAGACGCCGTTGATTTTCTATGGGAATTGCAGAAATGACTTCTAAGCCTCAAAATAATGACTTTTTTTCCTAAGGTGGTAGGAATGAAACTCAGTGCGGGCTGGATGGGGTCCCCCCTGGGCACCGCAGACCTAAGCTTGTTTAACTCCTACCTCTTAAAGGGACCGAGAAAAAATGACCTTTTCTGCACTCCAATGTAAGTCAATGGGGCGATTTTTTGGCTATGTGCTAGAAATGAAATTCAGTGCGGATTGGATGACAGGCACCCTAGGCACCCAGGATCGGCTTTAGTTTCACGTGTATCTCTTAAGCCGGCAGAGAAAACCCACCTGATATGCGCTCCACACAATTGAATAGAGACGCCGTTGATTTTCTATGGGAATTGCAGAAATGACTTCTAAGCCTCAAAATAATGACTTTTTTTCCTAAGGTGGTAGGAATGAAACTCAGTGCGGGCTGGATGGGGTCCCCCCTGGGCACCGCAGACCTAAGCTTGTTTAACTCCTACCTCTTAAAGGGACCGAGAAAAAATGACCTTTTCTGCACTCCAATGTAAGTCAATGGGGCGATTTTTTGGCTATGTGCTAGAAATGAAATTCAGTGCGGATTGGATGACAGGCACCCTAGGCACCCAGGATCGGCTTTAGTTTCACGTGTATCTCTTAAGCCGGCAGAGAAAACCCACCTGATATGCGCTCCACACAATTGAATAGAGACGCCGTTGATTTTCTATGGGAATTGCAGAAATGACTTCTAAGCCTCAAAATAATGACTTTTTTTCCTAAGGTGGTAGGAATGAAACTCAGTGCGGGCTGGATGGGGTCCCCCCTGGGCACCGCAGACCTAAGCTTGTTTAACTCCTACCTCTTAAAGGGACCGAGAAAAAATGACCTTTTCTGCACTCCAATGTAAGTCAATGGGGCGATTTTTTGGCTATGTGCTAGAAATGAAATTCAGTGCGGATTGGATGACAGGCACCCTAGGCACCCAGGATCGGCTTTAGTTTCACGTGTATCTCTTAAGCCGGCAGAGAAAACCCACCTGATATGCGCTCCACACAATTGAATAGAGACGCCGTTGATTTTCTATGGGAATTGCAGAAATGACTTCTAAGCCTCAAAATAATGACTTTTTTTCCTAAGGTGGTAGGAATGAAACTCAGTGCGGGCTGGATGGGGTCCCCCCTGGGCACCGCAGACCTAAGCTTGTTTAACTCCTACCTCTTAAAGGGACCGAGAAAAAATGACCTTTTCTGCACTCCAATGTAAGTCAATGGGGCGATTTTTTGGCTATGTGCTAGAAATGAAATTCAGTGCGGATTGGATGACAGGCACCCTAGGCACCCAGGATCGGCTTTAGTTTCACGTGTATCTCTTAAGCCGGCAGAGAAAACCCACCTGATATGCGCTCCACACAATTGAATAGAGACGCCGTTGATTTTCTATGGGAATTGCAGAAATGACTTCTAAGCCTCAAAATAATGACTTTTTTTCCTAAGGTGGTAGGAATGAAACTCAGTGCGGGCTGGATGGGGTCCCCCCTGGGCACCGCAGACCTAAGCTTGTTTAACTCCTACCTCTTAAAGGGACCGAGAAAAAATGACCTTTTCTGCACTCCAATGTAAGTCAATGGGGCGATTTTTTGGCTATGTGCTAGAAATGAAATTCAGTGCGGATTGGATGACAGGCACCCTAGGCACCCAGGATCGGCTTTAGTTTCACGTGTATCTCTTAAGCCGGCAGAGAAAACCCACCTGATATGCGCTCCACACAATTGAATAGAGACGCCGTTGATTTTCTATGGGAATTGCAGAAATGACTTCTAAGCCTCAAAATAATGACTTTTTTTCCTAAGGTGGTAGGAATGAAACTCAGTGCGGGCTGGATGGGGTCCCCCCTGGGCACCGCAGACCTAAGCTTGTTTAACTCCTACCTCTTAAAGGGACCGAGAAAAAATGACCTTTTCTGCACTCCAATGTAAGTCAATGGGGCGATTTTTTGGCTATGTGCTAGAAATGAAATTCAGTGCGGATTGGATGACAGGCACCCTAGGCACCCAGGATCGGCTTTAGTTTCACGTGTATCTCTTAAGCCGGCAGAGAAAACCCACCTGATATGCGCTCCACACAATTGAATAGAGACGCCGTTGATTTTCTATGGGAATTGCAGAAATGACTTCTAAGCCTCAAAATAATGACTTTTTTTCCTAAGGTGGTAGGAATGAAACTCAGTGCGGGCTGGATGGGGTCCCCCCTGGGCACCGCAGACCTAAGCTTGTTTAACTCCTACCTCTTAAAGGGACCGAGAAAAAATGACCTTTTCTGCACTCCAATGTAAGTCAATGGGGCGATTTTTTGGCTATGTGCTAGAAATGAAATTCAGTGCGGATTGGATGACAGGCACCCTAGGCACCCAGGATCGGCTTTAGTTTCACGTGTATCTCTTAAGCCGGCAGAGAAAACCCACCTGATATGCGCTCCACACAATTGAATAGAGACGCCGTTGATTTTCTATGGGAATTGCAGAAATGACTTCTAAGCCTCAAAATAATGACTTTTTTTCCTAAGGTGGTAGGAATGAAACTCAGTGCGGGCTGGATGGGGTCCCCCCTGGGCACCGCAGACCTAAGCTTGTTTAACTCCTACCTCTTAAAGGGACCGAGAAAAAATGACCTTTTCTGCACTCCAATGTAAGTCAATGGGGCGATTTTTTGGCTATGTGCTAGAAATGAAATTCAGTGCGGATTGGATGACAGGCACCCTAGGCACCCAGGATCGGCTTTAGTTTCACGTGTATCTCTTAAGCCGGCAGAGAAAACCCACCTGATATGCGCTCCACACAATTGAATAGAGACGCCGTTGATTTTCTATGGGAATTGCAGAAATGACTTCTAAGCCTCAAAATAATGACTTTTTTTCCTAAGGTGGTAGGAATGAAACTCAGTGCGGGCTGGATGGGGTCCCCCCTGGGCACCGCAGACCTAAGCTTGTTTAACTCCTACCTCTTAAAGGGACCGAGAAAAAATGACCTTTTCTGCACTCCAATGTAAGTCAATGGGGCGATTTTTTGGCTATGTGCTAGAAATGAAATTCAGTGCGGATTGGATGACAGGCACCCTAGGCACCCAGGATCGGCTTTAGTTTCACGTGTATCTCTTAAGCCGGCAGAGAAAACCCACCTGATATGCGCTCCACACAATTGAATAGAGACGCCGTTGATTTTCTATGGGAATTGCAGAAATGACTTCTAAGCCTCAAAATAATGACTTTTTTTCCTAAGGTGGTAGGAATGAAACTCAGTGCGGGCTGGATGGGGTCCCCCCTGGGCACCGCAGACCTAAGCTTGTTTAACTCCTACCTCTTAAAGGGACCGAGAAAAAATGACCTTTTCTGCACTCCAATGTAAGTCAATGGGGCGATTTTTTGGCTATGTGCTAGAAATGAAATTCAGTGCGGATTGGATGACAGGCACCCTAGGCACCCAGGATCGGCTTTAGTTTCACGTGTATCTCTTAAGCCGGCAGAGAAAACCCACCTGATATGCGCTCCACACAATTGAATAGAGACGCCGTTGATTTTCTATGGGAATTGCAGAAATGACTTCTAAGCCTCAAAATAATGACTTTTTTTCCTAAGGTGGTAGGAATGAAACTCAGTGCGGGCTGGATGGGGTCCCCCCTGGGCACCGCAGACCTAAGCTTGTTTAACTCCTACCTCTTAAAGGGACCGAGAAAAAATGACCTTTTCTGCACTCCAATGTAAGTCAATGGGGCGATTTTTTGGCTATGTGCTAGAAATGAAATTCAGTGCGGATTGGATGACAGGCACCCTAGGCACCCAGGATCGGCTTTAGTTTCACGTGTATCTCTTAAGCCGGCAGAGAAAACCCACCTGATATGCGCTCCACACAATTGAATAGAGACGCCGTTGATTTTCTATGGGAATTGCAGAAATGACTTCTAAGCCTCAAAATAATGACTTTTTTTCCTAAGGTGGTAGGAATGAAACTCAGTGCGGGCTGGATGGGGTCCCCCCTGGGCACCGCAGACCTAAGCTTGTTTAACTCCTACCTCTTAAAGGGACCGAGAAAAAATGACCTTTTCTGCACTCCAATGTAAGTCAATGGGGCGATTTTTTGGCTATGTGCTAGAAATGAAATTCAGTGCGGATTGGATGACAGGCACCCTAGGCACCCAGGATCGGCTTTAGTTTCACGTGTATCTCTTAAGCCGGCAGAGAAAACCCACCTGATATGCGCTCCACACAATTGAATAGAGACGCCGTTGATTTTCTATGGGAATTGCAGAAATGACTTCTAAGCCTCAAAATAATGACTTTTTTTCCTAAGGTGGTAGGAATGAAACTCAGTGCGGGCTGGATGGGGTCCCCCCTGGGCACCGCAGACCTAAGCTTGTTTAACTCCTACCTCTTAAAGGGACCGAGAAAAAATGACCTTTTCTGCACTCCAATGTAAGTCAATGGGGCGATTTTTTGGCTATGTGCTAGAAATGAAATTCAGTGCGGATTGGATGACAGGCACCCTAGGCACCCAGGATCGGCTTTAGTTTCACGTGTATCTCTTAAGCCGGCAGAGAAAACCCACCTGATATGCGCTCCACACAATTGAATAGAGACGCCGTTGATTTTCTATGGGAATTGCAGAAATGACTTCTAAGCCTCAAAATAATGACTTTTTTTCCTAAGGTGGTAGGAATGAAACTCAGTGCGGGCTGGATGGGGTCCCCCCTGGGCACCGCAGACCTAAGCTTGTTTAACTCCTACCTCTTAAAGGGACCGAGAAAAAATGACCTTTTCTGCACTCCAATGTAAGTCAATGGGGCGATTTTTTGGCTATGTGCTAGAAATGAAATTCAGTGCGGATTGGATGACAGGCACCCTAGGCACCCAGGATCGGCTTTAGTTTCACGTGTATCTCTTAAGCCGGCAGAGAAAACCCACCTGATATGCGCTCCACACAATTGAATAGAGACGCCGTTGATTTTCTATGGGAATTGCAGAAATGACTTCTAAGCCTCAAAATAATGACTTTTTTTCCTAAGGTGGTAGGAATGAAACTCAGTGCGGGCTGGATGGGGTCCCCCCTGGGCACCGCAGACCTAAGCTTGTTTAACTCCTACCTCTTAAAGGGACCGAGAAAAAATGACCTTTTCTGCACTCCAATGTAAGTCAATGGGGCGATTTTTTGGCTATGTGCTAGAAATGAAATTCAGTGCGGATTGGATGACAGGCACCCTAGGCACCCAGGATCGGCTTTAGTTTCACGTGTATCTCTTAAGCCGGCAGAGAAAACCCACCTGATATGCGCTCCACACAATTGAATAGAGACGCCGTTGATTTTCTATGGGAATTGCAGAAATGACTTCTAAGCCTCAAAATAATGACTTTTTTTCCTAAGGTGGTAGGAATGAAACTCAGTGCGGGCTGGATGGGGTCCCCCCTGGGCACCGCAGACCTAAGCTTGTTTAACTCCTACCTCTTAAAGGGACCGAGAAAAAATGACCTTTTCTGCACTCCAATGTAAGTCAATGGGGCGATTTTTTGGCTATGTGCTAGAAATGAAATTCAGTGCGGATTGGATGACAGGCACCCTAGGCACCCAGGATCGGCTTTAGTTTCACGTGTATCTCTTAAGCCGGCAGAGAAAACCCACCTGATATGCGCTCCACACAATTGAATAGAGACGCCGTTGATTTTCTATGGGAATTGCAGAAATGACTTCTAAGCCTCAAAATAATGACTTTTTTTCCTAAGGTGGTAGGAATGAAACTCAGTGCGGGCTGGATGGGGTCCCCCCTGGGCACCGCAGACCTAAGCTTGTTTAACTCCTACCTCTTAAAGGGACCGAGAAAAAATGACCTTTTCTGCACTCCAATGTAAGTCAATGGGGCGATTTTTTGGCTATGTGCTAGAAATGAAATTCAGTGCGGATTGGATGACAGGCACCCTAGGCACCCAGGATCGGCTTTAGTTTCACGTGTATCTCTTAAGCCGGCAGAGAAAACCCACCTGATATGCGCTCCACACAATTGAATAGAGACGCCGTTGATTTTCTATGGGAATTGCAGAAATGACTTCTAAGCCTCAAAATAATGACTTTTTTTCCTAAGGTGGTAGGAATGAAACTCAGTGCGGGCTGGATGGGGTCCCCCCTGGGCACCGCAGACCTAAGCTTGTTTAACTCCTACCTCTTAAAGGGACCGAGAAAAAATGACCTTTTCTGCACTCCAATGTAAGTCAATGGGGCGATTTTTTGGCTATGTGCTAGAAATGAAATTCAGTGCGGATTGGATGACAGGCACCCTAGGCACCCAGGATCGGCTTTAGTTTCACGTGTATCTCTTAAGCCGGCAGAGAAAACCCACCTGATATGCGCTCCACACAATTGAATAGAGACGCCGTTGATTTTCTATGGGAATTGCAGAAATGACTTCTAAGCCTCAAAATAATGACTTTTTTTCCTAAGGTGGTAGGAATGAAACTCAGTGCGGGCTGGATGGGGTCCCCCCTGGGCACCGCAGACCTAAGCTTGTTTAACTCCTACCTCTTAAAGGGACCGAGAAAAAATGACCTTTTCTGCACTCCAATGTAAGTCAATGGGGCGATTTTTTGGCTATGTGCTAGAAATGAAATTCAGTGCGGATTGGATGACAGGCACCCTAGGCACCCAGGATCGGCTTTAGTTTCACGTGTATCTCTTAAGCCGGCAGAGAAAACCCACCTGATATGCGCTCCACACAATTGAATAGAGACGCCGTTGATTTTCTATGGGAATTGCAGAAATGACTTCTAAGCCTCAAAATAATGACTTTTTTTCCTAAGGTGGTAGGAATGAAACTCAGTGCGGGCTGGATGGGGTCCCCCCTGGGCACCGCAGACCTAAGCTTGTTTAACTCCTACCTCTTAAAGGGACCGAGAAAAAATGACCTTTTCTGCACTCCAATGTAAGTCAATGGGGCGATTTTTTGGCTATGTGCTAGAAATGAAATTCAGTGCGGATTGGATGACAGGCACCCTAGGCACCCAGGATCGGCTTTAGTTTCACGTGTATCTCTTAAGCCGGCAGAGAAAACCCACCTGATATGCGCTCCACACAATTGAATAGAGACGCCGTTGATTTTCTATGGGAATTGCAGAAATGACTTCTAAGCCTCAAAATAATGACTTTTTTTCCTAAGGTGGTAGGAATGAAACTCAGTGCGGGCTGGATGGGGTCCCCCCTGGGCACCGCAGACCTAAGCTTGTTTAACTCCTACCTCTTAAAGGGACCGAGAAAAAATGACCTTTTCTGCACTCCAATGTAAGTCAATGGGGCGATTTTTTGGCTATGTGCTAGAAATGAAATTCAGTGCGGATTGGATGACAGGCACCCTAGGCACCCAGGATCGGCTTTAGTTTCACGTGTATCTCTTAAGCCGGCAGAGAAAACCCACCTGATATGCGCTCCACACAATTGAATAGAGACGCCGTTGATTTTCTATGGGAATTGCAGAAATGACTTCTAAGCCTCAAAATAATGACTTTTTTTCCTAAGGTGGTAGGAATGAAACTCAGTGCGGGCTGGATGGGGTCCCCCCTGGGCACCGCAGACCTAAGCTTGTTTAACTCCTACCTCTTAAAGGGACCGAGAAAAAATGACCTTTTCTGCACTCCAATGTAAGTCAATGGGGCGATTTTTTGGCTATGTGCTAGAAATGAAATTCAGTGCGGATTGGATGACAGGCACCCTAGGCACCCAGGATCGGCTTTAGTTTCACGTGTATCTCTTAAGCCGGCAGAGAAAACCCACCTGATATGCGCTCCACACAATTGAATAGAGACGCCGTTGATTTTCTATGGGAATTGCAGAAATGACTTCTAAGCCTCAAAATAATGACTTTTTTTCCTAAGGTGGTAGGAATGAAACTCAGTGCGGGCTGGATGGGGTCCCCCCTGGGCACCGCAGACCTAAGCTTGTTTAACTCCTACCTCTTAAAGGGACCGAGAAAAAATGACCTTTTCTGCACTCCAATGTAAGTCAATGGGGCGATTTTTTGGCTATGTGCTAGAAATGAAATTCAGTGCGGATTGGATGACAGGCACCCTAGGCACCCAGGATCGGCTTTAGTTTCACGTGTATCTCTTAAGCCGGCAGAGAAAACCCACCTGATATGCGCTCCACACAATTGAATAGAGACGCCGTTGATTTTCTATGGGAATTGCAGAAATGACTTCTAAGCCTCAAAATAATGACTTTTTTTCCTAAGGTGGTAGGAATGAAACTCAGTGCGGGCTGGATGGGGTCCCCCCTGGGCACCGCAGACCTAAGCTTGTTTAACTCCTACCTCTTAAAGGGACCGAGAAAAAATGACCTTTTCTGCACTCCAATGTAAGTCAATGGGGCGATTTTTTGGCTATGTGCTAGAAATGAAATTCAGTGCGGATTGGATGACAGGCACCCTAGGCACCCAGGATCGGCTTTAGTTTCACGTGTATCTCTTAAGCCGGCAGAGAAAACCCACCTGATATGCGCTCCACACAATTGAATAGAGACGCCGTTGATTTTCTATGGGAATTGCAGAAATGACTTCTAAGCCTCAAAATAATGACTTTTTTTCCTAAGGTGGTAGGAATGAAACTCAGTGCGGGCTGGATGGGGTCCCCCCTGGGCACCGCAGACCTAAGCTTGTTTAACTCCTACCTCTTAAAGGGACCGAGAAAAAATGACCTTTTCTGCACTCCAATGTAAGTCAATGGGGCGATTTTTTGGCTATGTGCTAGAAATGAAATTCAGTGCGGATTGGATGACAGGCACCCTAGGCACCCAGGATCGGCTTTAGTTTCACGTGTATCTCTTAAGCCGGCAGAGAAAACCCACCTGATATGCGCTCCACACAATTGAATAGAGACGCCGTTGATTTTCTATGGGAATTGCAGAAATGACTTCTAAGCCTCAAAATAATGACTTTTTTTCCTAAGGTGGTAGGAATGAAACTCAGTGCGGGCTGGATGGGGTCCCCCCTGGGCACCGCAGACCTAAGCTTGTTTAACTCCTACCTCTTAAAGGGACCGAGAAAAAATGACCTTTTCTGCACTCCAATGTAAGTCAATGGGGCGATTTTTTGGCTATGTGCTAGAAATGAAATTCAGTGCGGATTGGATGACAGGCACCCTAGGCACCCAGGATCGGCTTTAGTTTCACGTGTATCTCTTAAGCCGGCAGAGAAAACCCACCTGATATGCGCTCCACACAATTGAATAGAGACGCCGTTGATTTTCTATGGGAATTGCAGAAATGACTTCTAAGCCTCAAAATAATGACTTTTTTTCCTAAGGTGGTAGGAATGAAACTCAGTGCGGGCTGGATGGGGTCCCCCCTGGGCACCGCAGACCTAAGCTTGTTTAACTCCTACCTCTTAAAGGGACCGAGAAAAAATGACCTTTTCTGCACTCCAATGTAAGTCAATGGGGCGATTTTTTGGCTATGTGCTAGAAATGAAATTCAGTGCGGATTGGATGACAGGCACCCTAGGCACCCAGGATCGGCTTTAGTTTCACGTGTATCTCTTAAGCCGGCAGAGAAAACCCACCTGATATGCGCTCCACACAATTGAATAGAGACGCCGTTGATTTTCTATGGGAATTGCAGAAATGACTTCTAAGCCTCAAAATAATGACTTTTTTTCCTAAGGTGGTAGGAATGAAACTCAGTGCGGGCTGGATGGGGTCCCCCCTGGGCACCGCAGACCTAAGCTTGTTTAACTCCTACCTCTTAAAGGGACCGAGAAAAAATGACCTTTTCTGCACTCCAATGTAAGTCAATGGGGCGATTTTTTGGCTATGTGCTAGAAATGAAATTCAGTGCGGATTGGATGACAGGCACCCTAGGCACCCAGGATCGGCTTTAGTTTCACGTGTATCTCTTAAGCCGGCAGAGAAAACCCACCTGATATGCGCTCCACACAATTGAATAGAGACGCCGTTGATTTTCTATGGGAATTGCAGAAATGACTTCTAAGCCTCAAAATAATGACTTTTTTTCCTAAGGTGGTAGGAATGAAACTCAGTGCGGGCTGGATGGGGTCCCCCCTGGGCACCGCAGACCTAAGCTTGTTTAACTCCTACCTCTTAAAGGGACCGAGAAAAAATGACCTTTTCTGCACTCCAATGTAAGTCAATGGGGCGATTTTTTGGCTATGTGCTAGAAATGAAATTCAGTGCGGATTGGATGACAGGCACCCTAGGCACCCAGGATCGGCTTTAGTTTCACGTGTATCTCTTAAGCCGGCAGAGAAAACCCACCTGATATGCGCTCCACACAATTGAATAGAGACGCCGTTGATTTTCTATGGGAATTGCAGAAATGACTTCTAAGCCTCAAAATAATGACTTTTTTTCCTAAGGTGGTAGGAATGAAACTCAGTGCGGGCTGGATGGGGTCCCCCCTGGGCACCGCAGACCTAAGCTTGTTTAACTCCTACCTCTTAAAGGGACCGAGAAAAAATGACCTTTTCTGCACTCCAATGTAAGTCAATGGGGCGATTTTTTGGCTATGTGCTAGAAATGAAATTCAGTGCGGATTGGATGACAGGCACCCTAGGCACCCAGGATCGGCTTTAGTTTCACGTGTATCTCTTAAGCCGGCAGAGAAAACCCACCTGATATGCGCTCCACACAATTGAATAGAGACGCCGTTGATTTTCTATGGGAATTGCAGAAATGACTTCTAAGCCTCAAAATAATGACTTTTTTTCCTAAGGTGGTAGGAATGAAACTCAGTGCGGGCTGGATGGGGTCCCCCCTGGGCACCGCAGACCTAAGCTTGTTTAACTCCTACCTCTTAAAGGGACCGAGAAAAAATGACCTTTTCTGCACTCCAATGTAAGTCAATGGGGCGATTTTTTGGCTATGTGCTAGAAATGAAATTCAGTGCGGATTGGATGACAGGCACCCTAGGCACCCAGGATCGGCTTTAGTTTCACGTGTATCTCTTAAGCCGGCAGAGAAAACCCACCTGATATGCGCTCCACACAATTGAATAGAGACGCCGTTGATTTTCTATGGGAATTGCAGAAATGACTTCTAAGCCTCAAAATAATGACTTTTTTTCCTAAGGTGGTAGGAATGAAACTCAGTGCGGGCTGGATGGGGTCCCCCCTGGGCACCGCAGACCTAAGCTTGTTTAACTCCTACCTCTTAAAGGGACCGAGAAAAAATGACCTTTTCTGCACTCCAATGTAAGTCAATGGGGCGATTTTTTGGCTATGTGCTAGAAATGAAATTCAGTGCGGATTGGATGACAGGCACCCTAGGCACCCAGGATCGGCTTTAGTTTCACGTGTATCTCTTAAGCCGGCAGAGAAAACCCACCTGATATGCGCTCCACACAATTGAATAGAGACGCCGTTGATTTTCTATGGGAATTGCAGAAATGACTTCTAAGCCTCAAAATAATGACTTTTTTTCCTAAGGTGGTAGGAATGAAACTCAGTGCGGGCTGGATGGGGTCCCCCCTGGGCACCGCAGACCTAAGCTTGTTTAACTCCTACCTCTTAAAGGGACCGAGAAAAAATGACCTTTTCTGCACTCCAATGTAAGTCAATGGGGCGATTTTTTGGCTATGTGCTAGAAATGAAATTCAGTGCGGATTGGATGACAGGCACCCTAGGCACCCAGGATCGGCTTTAGTTTCACGTGTATCTCTTAAGCCGGCAGAGAAAACCCACCTGATATGCGCTCCACACAATTGAATAGAGACGCCGTTGATTTTCTATGGGAATTGCAGAAATGACTTCTAAGCCTCAAAATAATGACTTTTTTTCCTAAGGTGGTAGGAATGAAACTCAGTGCGGGCTGGATGGGGTCCCCCCTGGGCACCGCAGACCTAAGCTTGTTTAACTCCTACCTCTTAAAGGGACCGAGAAAAAATGACCTTTTCTGCACTCCAATGTAAGTCAATGGGGCGATTTTTTGGCTATGTGCTAGAAATGAAATTCAGTGCGGATTGGATGACAGGCACCCTAGGCACCCAGGATCGGCTTTAGTTTCACGTGTATCTCTTAAGCCGGCAGAGAAAACCCACCTGATATGCGCTCCACACAATTGAATAGAGACGCCGTTGATTTTCTATGGGAATTGCAGAAATGACTTCTAAGCCTCAAAATAATGACTTTTTTTCCTAAGGTGGTAGGAATGAAACTCAGTGCGGGCTGGATGGGGTCCCCCCTGGGCACCGCAGACCTAAGCTTGTTTAACTCCTACCTCTTAAAGGGACCGAGAAAAAATGACCTTTTCTGCACTCCAATGTAAGTCAATGGGGCGATTTTTTGGCTATGTGCTAGAAATGAAATTCAGTGCGGATTGGATGACAGGCACCCTAGGCACCCAGGATCGGCTTTAGTTTCACGTGTATCTCTTAAGCCGGCAGAGAAAACCCACCTGATATGCGCTCCACACAATTGAATAGAGACGCCGTTGATTTTCTATGGGAATTGCAGAAATGACTTCTAAGCCTCAAAATAATGACTTTTTTTCCTAAGGTGGTAGGAATGAAACTCAGTGCGGGCTGGATGGGGTCCCCCCTGGGCACCGCAGACCTAAGCTTGTTTAACTCCTACCTCTTAAAGGGACCGAGAAAAAATGACCTTTTCTGCACTCCAATGTAAGTCAATGGGGCGATTTTTTGGCTATGTGCTAGAAATGAAATTCAGTGCGGATTGGATGACAGGCACCCTAGGCACCCAGGATCGGCTTTAGTTTCACGTGTATCTCTTAAGCCGGCAGAGAAAACCCACCTGATATGCGCTCCACACAATTGAATAGAGACGCCGTTGATTTTCTATGGGAATTGCAGAAATGACTTCTAAGCCTCAAAATAATGACTTTTTTTCCTAAGGTGGTAGGAATGAAACTCAGTGCGGGCTGGATGGGGTCCCCCCTGGGCACCGCAGACCTAAGCTTGTTTAACTCCTACCTCTTAAAGGGACCGAGAAAAAATGACCTTTTCTGCACTCCAATGTAAGTCAATGGGGCGATTTTTTGGCTATGTGCTAGAAATGAAATTCAGTGCGGATTGGATGACAGGCACCCTAGGCACCCAGGATCGGCTTTAGTTTCACGTGTATCTCTTAAGCCGGCAGAGAAAACCCACCTGATATGCGCTCCACACAATTGAATAGAGACGCCGTTGATTTTCTATGGGAATTGCAGAAATGACTTCTAAGCCTCAAAATAATGACTTTTTTTCCTAAGGTGGTAGGAATGAAACTCAGTGCGGGCTGGATGGGGTCCCCCCTGGGCACCGCAGACCTAAGCTTGTTTAACTCCTACCTCTTAAAGGGACCGAGAAAAAATGACCTTTTCTGCACTCCAATGTAAGTCAATGGGGCGATTTTTTGGCTATGTGCTAGAAATGAAATTCAGTGCGGATTGGATGACAGGCACCCTAGGCACCCAGGATCGGCTTTAGTTTCACGTGTATCTCTTAAGCCGGCAGAGAAAACCCACCTGATATGCGCTCCACACAATTGAATAGAGACGCCGTTGATTTTCTATGGGAATTGCAGAAATGACTTCTAAGCCTCAAAATAATGACTTTTTTTCCTAAGGTGGTAGGAATGAAACTCAGTGCGGGCTGGATGGGGTCCCCCCTGGGCACCGCAGACCTAAGCTTGTTTAACTCCTACCTCTTAAAGGGACCGAGAAAAAATGACCTTTTCTGCACTCCAATGTAAGTCAATGGGGCGATTTTTTGGCTATGTGCTAGAAATGAAATTCAGTGCGGATTGGATGACAGGCACCCTAGGCACCCAGGATCGGCTTTAGTTTCACGTGTATCTCTTAAGCCGGCAGAGAAAACCCACCTGATATGCGCTCCACACAATTGAATAGAGACGCCGTTGATTTTCTATGGGAATTGCAGAAATGACTTCTAAGCCTCAAAATAATGACTTTTTTTCCTAAGGTGGTAGGAATGAAACTCAGTGCGGGCTGGATGGGGTCCCCCCTGGGCACCGCAGACCTAAGCTTGTTTAACTCCTACCTCTTAAAGGGACCGAGAAAAAATGACCTTTTCTGCACTCCAATGTAAGTCAATGGGGCGATTTTTTGGCTATGTGCTAGAAATGAAATTCAGTGCGGATTGGATGACAGGCACCCTAGGCACCCAGGATCGGCTTTAGTTTCACGTGTATCTCTTAAGCCGGCAGAGAAAACCCACCTGATATGCGCTCCACACAATTGAATAGAGACGCCGTTGATTTTCTATGGGAATTGCAGAAATGACTTCTAAGCCTCAAAATAATGACTTTTTTTCCTAAGGTGGTAGGAATGAAACTCAGTGCGGGCTGGATGGGGTCCCCCCTGGGCACCGCAGACCTAAGCTTGTTTAACTCCTACCTCTTAAAGGGACCGAGAAAAAATGACCTTTTCTGCACTCCAATGTAAGTCAATGGGGCGATTTTTTGGCTATGTGCTAGAAATGAAATTCAGTGCGGATTGGATGACAGGCACCCTAGGCACCCAGGATCGGCTTTAGTTTCACGTGTATCTCTTAAGC
The DNA here is from genome assembly GCF_027789765.1 of Dendropsophus ebraccatus. Taxonomy (NCBI): domain Eukaryota; kingdom Metazoa; phylum Chordata; class Amphibia; order Anura; family Hylidae; genus Dendropsophus; species Dendropsophus ebraccatus. The sequence goes on from NW_027210016.1 coordinate 100,730, forward strand.
CGGCAGAGAAAACCCACCTGATATGCGCTCCACACAATTGAATAGAGACGCCGTTGATTTTCTATGGGAATTGCAGAAATGACTTCTAAGCCTCAAAATAATGACTTTTTTTCCTAAGGTGGTAGGAATGAAACTCAGTGCGGGCTGGATGGGGTCCCCCCTGGGCACCGCAGACCTAAGCTTGTTTAACTCCTACCTCTTAAAGGGACCGAGAAAAAATGACCTTTTCTGCACTCCAATGTAAGTCAATGGGGCGATTTTTTGGCTATGTGCTAGAAATGAAATTCAGTGCGGATTGGATGACAGGCACCCTAGGCACCCAGGATCGGCTTTAGTTTCACGTGTATCTCTTAAGCCGGCAGAGAAAACCCACCTGATATGCGCTCCACACAATTGAATAGAGACGCCGTTGATTTTCTATGGGAATTGCAGAAATGACTTCTAAGCCTCAAAATAATGACTTTTTTTCCTAAGGTGGTAGGAATGAAACTCAGTGCGGGCTGGATGGGGTCCCCCCTGGGCACCGCAGACCTAAGCTTGTTTAACTCCTACCTCTTAAAGGGACCGAGAAAAAATGACCTTTTCTGCACTCCAATGTAAGTCAATGGGGCGATTTTTTGGCTATGTGCTAGAAATGAAATTCAGTGCGGATTGGATGACAGGCACCCTAGGCACCCAGGATCGGCTTTAGTTTCACGTGTATCTCTTAAGCCGGCAGAGAAAACCCACCTGATATGCGCTCCACACAATTGAATAGAGACGCCGTTGATTTTCTATGGGAATTGCAGAAATGACTTCTAAGCCTCAAAATAATGACTTTTTTTCCTAAGGTGGTAGGAATGAAACTCAGTGCGGGCTGGATGGGGTCCCCCCTGGGCACCGCAGACCTAAGCTTGTTTAACTCCTACCTCTTAAAGGGACCGAGAAAAAATGACCTTTTCTGCACTCCAATGTAAGTCAATGGGGCGATTTTTTGGCTATGTGCTAGAAATGAAATTCAGTGCGGATTGGATGACAGGCACCCTAGGCACCCAGGATCGGCTTTAGTTTCACGTGTATCTCTTAAGCCGGCAGAGAAAACCCACCTGATATGCGCTCCACACAATTGAATAGAGACGCCGTTGATTTTCTATGGGAATTGCAGAAATGACTTCTAAGCCTCAAAATAATGACTTTTTTTCCTAAGGTGGTAGGAATGAAACTCAGTGCGGGCTGGATGGGGTCCCCCCTGGGCACCGCAGACCTAAGCTTGTTTAACTCCTACCTCTTAAAGGGACCGAGAAAAAATGACCTTTTCTGCACTCCAATGTAAGTCAATGGGGCGATTTTTTGGCTATGTGCTAGAAATGAAATTCAGTGCGGATTGGATGACAGGCACCCTAGGCACCCAGGATCGGCTTTAGTTTCACGTGTATCTCTTAAGCCGGCAGAGAAAACCCACCTGATATGCGCTCCACACAATTGAATAGAGACGCCGTTGATTTTCTATGGGAATTGCAGAAATGACTTCTAAGCCTCAAAATAATGACTTTTTTTCCTAAGGTGGTAGGAATGAAACTCAGTGCGGGCTGGATGGGGTCCCCCCTGGGCACCGCAGACCTAAGCTTGTTTAACTCCTACCTCTTAAAGGGACCGAGAAAAAATGACCTTTTCTGCACTCCAATGTAAGTCAATGGGGCGATTTTTTGGCTATGTGCTAGAAATGAAATTCAGTGCGGATTGGATGACAGGCACCCTAGGCACCCAGGATCGGCTTTAGTTTCACGTGTATCTCTTAAGCCGGCAGAGAAAACCCACCTGATATGCGCTCCACACAATTGAATAGAGACGCCGTTGATTTTCTATGGGAATTGCAGAAATGACTTCTAAGCCTCAAAATAATGACTTTTTTTCCTAAGGTGGTAGGAATGAAACTCAGTGCGGGCTGGATGGGGTCCCCCCTGGGCACCGCAGACCTAAGCTTGTTTAACTCCTACCTCTTAAAGGGACCGAGAAAAAATGACCTTTTCTGCACTCCAATGTAAGTCAATGGGGCGATTTTTTGGCTATGTGCTAGAAATGAAATTCAGTGCGGATTGGATGACAGGCACCCTAGGCACCCAGGATCGGCTTTAGTTTCACGTGTATCTCTTAAGCCGGCAGAGAAAACCCACCTGATATGCGCTCCACACAATTGAATAGAGACGCCGTTGATTTTCTATGGGAATTGCAGAAATGACTTCTAAGCCTCAAAATAATGACTTTTTTTCCTAAGGTGGTAGGAATGAAACTCAGTGCGGGCTGGATGGGGTCCCCCCTGGGCACCGCAGACCTAAGCTTGTTTAACTCCTACCTCTTAAAGGGACCGAGAAAAAATGACCTTTTCTGCACTCCAATGTAAGTCAATGGGGCGATTTTTTGGCTATGTGCTAGAAATGAAATTCAGTGCGGATTGGATGACAGGCACCCTAGGCACCCAGGATCGGCTTTAGTTTCACGTGTATCTCTTAAGCCGGCAGAGAAAACCCACCTGATATGCGCTCCACACAATTGAATAGAGACGCCGTTGATTTTCTATGGGAATTGCAGAAATGACTTCTAAGCCTCAAAATAATGACTTTTTTTCCTAAGGTGGTAGGAATGAAACTCAGTGCGGGCTGGATGGGGTCCCCCCTGGGCACCGCAGACCTAAGCTTGTTTAACTCCTACCTCTTAAAGGGACCGAGAAAAAATGACCTTTTCTGCACTCCAATGTAAGTCAATGGGGCGATTTTTTGGCTATGTGCTAGAAATGAAATTCAGTGCGGATTGGATGACAGGCACCCTAGGCACCCAGGATCGGCTTTAGTTTCACGTGTATCTCTTAAGCCGGCAGAGAAAACCCACCTGATATGCGCTCCACACAATTGAATAGAGACGCCGTTGATTTTCTATGGGAATTGCAGAAATGACTTCTAAGCCTCAAAATAATGACTTTTTTTCCTAAGGTGGTAGGAATGAAACTCAGTGCGGGCTGGATGGGGTCCCCCCTGGGCACCGCAGACCTAAGCTTGTTTAACTCCTACCTCTTAAAGGGACCGAGAAAAAATGACCTTTTCTGCACTCCAATGTAAGTCAATGGGGCGATTTTTTGGCTATGTGCTAGAAATGAAATTCAGTGCGGATTGGATGACAGGCACCCTAGGCACCCAGGATCGGCTTTAGTTTCACGTGTATCTCTTAAGCCGGCAGAGAAAACCCACCTGATATGCGCTCCACACAATTGAATAGAGACGCCGTTGATTTTCTATGGGAATTGCAGAAATGACTTCTAAGCCTCAAAATAATGACTTTTTTTCCTAAGGTGGTAGGAATGAAACTCAGTGCGGGCTGGATGGGGTCCCCCCTGGGCACCGCAGACCTAAGCTTGTTTAACTCCTACCTCTTAAAGGGACCGAGAAAAAATGACCTTTTCTGCACTCCAATGTAAGTCAATGGGGCGATTTTTTGGCTATGTGCTAGAAATGAAATTCAGTGCGGATTGGATGACAGGCACCCTAGGCACCCAGGATCGGCTTTAGTTTCACGTGTATCTCTTAAGCCGGCAGAGAAAACCCACCTGATATGCGCTCCACACAATTGAATAGAGACGCCGTTGATTTTCTATGGGAATTGCAGAAATGACTTCTAAGCCTCAAAATAATGACTTTTTTTCCTAAGGTGGTAGGAATGAAACTCAGTGCGGGCTGGATGGGGTCCCCCCTGGGCACCGCAGACCTAAGCTTGTTTAACTCCTACCTCTTAAAGGGACCGAGAAAAAATGACCTTTTCTGCACTCCAATGTAAGTCAATGGGGCGATTTTTTGGCTATGTGCTAGAAATGAAATTCAGTGCGGATTGGATGACAGGCACCCTAGGCACCCAGGATCGGCTTTAGTTTCACGTGTATCTCTTAAGCCGGCAGAGAAAACCCACCTGATATGCGCTCCACACAATTGAATAGAGACGCCGTTGATTTTCTATGGGAATTGCAGAAATGACTTCTAAGCCTCAAAATAATGACTTTTTTTCCTAAGGTGGTAGGAATGAAACTCAGTGCGGGCTGGATGGGGTCCCCCCTGGGCACCGCAGACCTAAGCTTGTTTAACTCCTACCTCTTAAAGGGACCGAGAAAAAATGACCTTTTCTGCACTCCAATGTAAGTCAATGGGGCGATTTTTTGGCTATGTGCTAGAAATGAAATTCAGTGCGGATTGGATGACAGGCACCCTAGGCACCCAGGATCGGCTTTAGTTTCACGTGTATCTCTTAAGCCGGCAGAGAAAACCCACCTGATATGCGCTCCACACAATTGAATAGAGACGCCGTTGATTTTCTATGGGAATTGCAGAAATGACTTCTAAGCCTCAAAATAATGACTTTTTTTCCTAAGGTGGTAGGAATGAAACTCAGTGCGGGCTGGATGGGGTCCCCCCTGGGCACCGCAGACCTAAGCTTGTTTAACTCCTACCTCTTAAAGGGACCGAGAAAAAATGACCTTTTCTGCACTCCAATGTAAGTCAATGGGGCGATTTTTTGGCTATGTGCTAGAAATGAAATTCAGTGCGGATTGGATGACAGGCACCCTAGGCACCCAGGATCGGCTTTAGTTTCACGTGTATCTCTTAAGCCGGCAGAGAAAACCCACCTGATATGCGCTCCACACAATTGAATAGAGACGCCGTTGATTTTCTATGGGAATTGCAGAAATGACTTCTAAGCCTCAAAATAATGACTTTTTTTCCTAAGGTGGTAGGAATGAAACTCAGTGCGGGCTGGATGGGGTCCCCCCTGGGCACCGCAGACCTAAGCTTGTTTAACTCCTACCTCTTAAAGGGACCGAGAAAAAATGACCTTTTCTGCACTCCAATGTAAGTCAATGGGGCGATTTTTTGGCTATGTGCTAGAAATGAAATTCAGTGCGGATTGGATGACAGGCACCCTAGGCACCCAGGATCGGCTTTAGTTTCACGTGTATCTCTTAAGCCGGCAGAGAAAACCCACCTGATATGCGCTCCACACAATTGAATAGAGACGCCGTTGATTTTCTATGGGAATTGCAGAAATGACTTCTAAGCCTCAAAATAATGACTTTTTTTCCTAAGGTGGTAGGAATGAAACTCAGTGCGGGCTGGATGGGGTCCCCCCTGGGCACCGCAGACCTAAGCTTGTTTAACTCCTACCTCTTAAAGGGACCGAGAAAAAATGACCTTTTCTGCACTCCAATGTAAGTCAATGGGGCGATTTTTTGGCTATGTGCTAGAAATGAAATTCAGTGCGGATTGGATGACAGGCACCCTAGGCACCCAGGATCGGCTTTAGTTTCACGTGTATCTCTTAAGCCGGCAGAGAAAACCCACCTGATATGCGCTCCACACAATTGAATAGAGACGCCGTTGATTTTCTATGGGAATTGCAGAAATGACTTCTAAGCCTCAAAATAATGACTTTTTTTCCTAAGGTGGTAGGAATGAAACTCAGTGCGGGCTGGATGGGGTCCCCCCTGGGCACCGCAGACCTAAGCTTGTTTAACTCCTACCTCTTAAAGGGACCGAGAAAAAATGACCTTTTCTGCACTCCAATGTAAGTCAATGGGGCGATTTTTTGGCTATGTGCTAGAAATGAAATTCAGTGCGGATTGGATGACAGGCACCCTAGGCACCCAGGATCGGCTTTAGTTTCACGTGTATCTCTTAAGCCGGCAGAGAAAACCCACCTGATATGCGCTCCACACAATTGAATAGAGACGCCGTTGATTTTCTATGGGAATTGCAGAAATGACTTCTAAGCCTCAAAATAATGACTTTTTTTCCTAAGGTGGTAGGAATGAAACTCAGTGCGGGCTGGATGGGGTCCCCCCTGGGCACCGCAGACCTAAGCTTGTTTAACTCCTACCTCTTAAAGGGACCGAGAAAAAATGACCTTTTCTGCACTCCAATGTAAGTCAATGGGGCGATTTTTTGGCTATGTGCTAGAAATGAAATTCAGTGCGGATTGGATGACAGGCACCCTAGGCACCCAGGATCGGCTTTAGTTTCACGTGTATCTCTTAAGCCGGCAGAGAAAACCCACCTGATATGCGCTCCACACAATTGAATAGAGACGCCGTTGATTTTCTATGGGAATTGCAGAAATGACTTCTAAGCCTCAAAATAATGACTTTTTTTCCTAAGGTGGTAGGAATGAAACTCAGTGCGGGCTGGATGGGGTCCCCCCTGGGCACCGCAGACCTAAGCTTGTTTAACTCCTACCTCTTAAAGGGACCGAGAAAAAATGACCTTTTCTGCACTCCAATGTAAGTCAATGGGGCGATTTTTTGGCTATGTGCTAGAAATGAAATTCAGTGCGGATTGGATGACAGGCACCCTAGGCACCCAGGATCGGCTTTAGTTTCACGTGTATCTCTTAAGCCGGCAGAGAAAACCCACCTGATATGCGCTCCACACAATTGAATAGAGACGCCGTTGATTTTCTATGGGAATTGCAGAAATGACTTCTAAGCCTCAAAATAATGACTTTTTTTCCTAAGGTGGTAGGAATGAAACTCAGTGCGGGCTGGATGGGGTCCCCCCTGGGCACCGCAGACCTAAGCTTGTTTAACTCCTACCTCTTAAAGGGACCGAGAAAAAATGACCTTTTCTGCACTCCAATGTAAGTCAATGGGGCGATTTTTTGGCTATGTGCTAGAAATGAAATTCAGTGCGGATTGGATGACAGGCACCCTAGGCACCCAGGATCGGCTTTAGTTTCACGTGTATCTCTTAAGCCGGCAGAGAAAACCCACCTGATATGCGCTCCACACAATTGAATAGAGACGCCGTTGATTTTCTATGGGAATTGCAGAAATGACTTCTAAGCCTCAAAATAATGACTTTTTTTCCTAAGGTGGTAGGAATGAAACTCAGTGCGGGCTGGATGGGGTCCCCCCTGGGCACCGCAGACCTAAGCTTGTTTAACTCCTACCTCTTAAAGGGACCGAGAAAAAATGACCTTTTCTGCACTCCAATGTAAGTCAATGGGGCGATTTTTTGGCTATGTGCTAGAAATGAAATTCAGTGCGGATTGGATGACAGGCACCCTAGGCACCCAGGATCGGCTTTAGTTTCACGTGTATCTCTTAAGCCGGCAGAGAAAACCCACCTGATATGCGCTCCACACAATTGAATAGAGACGCCGTTGATTTTCTATGGGAATTGCAGAAATGACTTCTAAGCCTCAAAATAATGACTTTTTTTCCTAAGGTGGTAGGAATGAAACTCAGTGCGGGCTGGATGGGGTCCCCCCTGGGCACCGCAGACCTAAGCTTGTTTAACTCCTACCTCTTAAAGGGACCGAGAAAAAATGACCTTTTCTGCACTCCAATGTAAGTCAATGGGGCGATTTTTTGGCTATGTGCTAGAAATGAAATTCAGTGCGGATTGGATGACAGGCACCCTAGGCACCCAGGATCGGCTTTAGTTTCACGTGTATCTCTTAAGCCGGCAGAGAAAACCCACCTGATATGCGCTCCACACAATTGAATAGAGACGCCGTTGATTTTCTATGGGAATTGCAGAAATGACTTCTAAGCCTCAAAATAATGACTTTTTTTCCTAAGGTGGTAGGAATGAAACTCAGTGCGGGCTGGATGGGGTCCCCCCTGGGCACCGCAGACCTAAGCTTGTTTAACTCCTACCTCTTAAAGGGACCGAGAAAAAATGACCTTTTCTGCACTCCAATGTAAGTCAATGGGGCGATTTTTTGGCTATGTGCTAGAAATGAAATTCAGTGCGGATTGGATGACAGGCACCCTAGGCACCCAGGATCGGCTTTAGTTTCACGTGTATCTCTTAAGCCGGCAGAGAAAACCCACCTGATATGCGCTCCACACAATTGAATAGAGACGCCGTTGATTTTCTATGGGAATTGCAGAAATGACTTCTAAGCCTCAAAATAATGACTTTTTTTCCTAAGGTGGTAGGAATGAAACTCAGTGCGGGCTGGATGGGGTCCCCCCTGGGCACCGCAGACCTAAGCTTGTTTAACTCCTACCTCTTAAAGGGACCGAGAAAAAATGACCTTTTCTGCACTCCAATGTAAGTCAATGGGGCGATTTTTTGGCTATGTGCTAGAAATGAAATTCAGTGCGGATTGGATGACAGGCACCCTAGGCACCCAGGATCGGCTTTAGTTTCACGTGTATCTCTTAAGCCGGCAGAGAAAACCCACCTGATATGCGCTCCACACAATTGAATAGAGACGCCGTTGATTTTCTATGGGAATTGCAGAAATGACTTCTAAGCCTCAAAATAATGACTTTTTTTCCTAAGGTGGTAGGAATGAAACTCAGTGCGGGCTGGATGGGGTCCCCCCTGGGCACCGCAGACCTAAGCTTGTTTAACTCCTACCTCTTAAAGGGACCGAGAAAAAATGACCTTTTCTGCACTCCAATGTAAGTCAATGGGGCGATTTTTTGGCTATGTGCTAGAAATGAAATTCAGTGCGGATTGGATGACAGGCACCCTAGGCACCCAGGATCGGCTTTAGTTTCACGTGTATCTCTTAAGCCGGCAGAGAAAACCCACCTGATATGCGCTCCACACAATTGAATAGAGACGCCGTTGATTTTCTATGGGAATTGCAGAAATGACTTCTAAGCCTCAAAATAATGACTTTTTTTCCTAAGGTGGTAGGAATGAAACTCAGTGCGGGCTGGATGGGGTCCCCCCTGGGCACCGCAGACCTAAGCTTGTTTAACTCCTACCTCTTAAAGGGACCGAGAAAAAATGACCTTTTCTGCACTCCAATGTAAGTCAATGGGGCGATTTTTTGGCTATGTGCTAGAAATGAAATTCAGTGCGGATTGGATGACAGGCACCCTAGGCACCCAGGATCGGCTTTAGTTTCACGTGTATCTCTTAAGCCGGCAGAGAAAACCCACCTGATATGCGCTCCACACAATTGAATAGAGACGCCGTTGATTTTCTATGGGAATTGCAGAAATGACTTCTAAGCCTCAAAATAATGACTTTTTTTCCTAAGGTGGTAGGAATGAAACTCAGTGCGGGCTGGATGGGGTCCCCCCTGGGCACCGCAGACCTAAGCTTGTTTAACTCCTACCTCTTAAAGGGACCGAGAAAAAATGACCTTTTCTGCACTCCAATGTAAGTCAATGGGGCGATTTTTTGGCTATGTGCTAGAAATGAAATTCAGTGCGGATTGGATGACAGGCACCCTAGGCACCCAGGATCGGCTTTAGTTTCACGTGTATCTCTTAAGCCGGCAGAGAAAACCCACCTGATATGCGCTCCACACAATTGAATAGAGACGCCGTTGATTTTCTATGGGAATTGCAGAAATGACTTCTAAGCCTCAAAATAATGACTTTTTTTCCTAAGGTGGTAGGAATGAAACTCAGTGCGGGCTGGATGGGGTCCCCCCTGGGCACCGCAGACCTAAGCTTGTTTAACTCCTACCTCTTAAAGGGACCGAGAAAAAATGACCTTTTCTGCACTCCAATGTAAGTCAATGGGGCGATTTTTTGGCTATGTGCTAGAAATGAAATTCAGTGCGGATTGGATGACAGGCACCCTAGGCACCCAGGATCGGCTTTAGTTTCACGTGTATCTCTTAAGCCGGCAGAGAAAACCCACCTGATATGCGCTCCACACAATTGAATAGAGACGCCGTTGATTTTCTATGGGAATTGCAGAAATGACTTCTAAGCCTCAAAATAATGACTTTTTTTCCTAAGGTGGTAGGAATGAAACTCAGTGCGGGCTGGATGGGGTCCCCCCTGGGCACCGCAGACCTAAGCTTGTTTAACTCCTACCTCTTAAAGGGACCGAGAAAAAATGACCTTTTCTGCACTCCAATGTAAGTCAATGGGGCGATTTTTTGGCTATGTGCTAGAAATGAAATTCAGTGCGGATTGGATGACAGGCACCCTAGGCACCCAGGATCGGCTTTAGTTTCACGTGTATCTCTTAAGCCGGCAGAGAAAACCCACCTGATATGCGCTCCACACAATTGAATAGAGACGCCGTTGATTTTCTATGGGAATTGCAGAAATGACTTCTAAGCCTCAAAATAATGACTTTTTTTCCTAAGGTGGTAGGAATGAAACTCAGTGCGGGCTGGATGGGGTCCCCCCTGGGCACCGCAGACCTAAGCTTGTTTAACTCCTACCTCTTAAAGGGACCGAGAAAAAATGACCTTTTCTGCACTCCAATGTAAGTCAATGGGGCGATTTTTTGGCTATGTGCTAGAAATGAAATTCAGTGCGGATTGGATGACAGGCACCCTAGGCACCCAGGATCGGCTTTAGTTTCACGTGTATCTCTTAAGCCGGCAGAGAAAACCCACCTGATATGCGCTCCACACAATTGAATAGAGACGCCGTTGATTTTCTATGGGAATTGCAGAAATGACTTCTAAGCCTCAAAATAATGACTTTTTTTCCTAAGGTGGTAGGAATGAAACTCAGTGCGGGCTGGATGGGGTCCCCCCTGGGCACCGCAGACCTAAGCTTGTTTAACTCCTACCTCTTAAAGGGACCGAGAAAAAATGACCTTTTCTGCACTCCAATGTAAGTCAATGGGGCGATTTTTTGGCTATGTGCTAGAAATGAAATTCAGTGCGGATTGGATGACAGGCACCCTAGGCACCCAGGATCGGCTTTAGTTTCACGTGTATCTCTTAAGCCGGCAGAGAAAACCCACCTGATATGCGCTCCACACAATTGAATAGAGACGCCGTTGATTTTCTATGGGAATTGCAGAAATGACTTCTAAGCCTCAAAATAATGACTTTTTTTCCTAAGGTGGTAGGAATGAAACTCAGTGCGGGCTGGATGGGGTCCCCCCTGGGCACCGCAGACCTAAGCTTGTTTAACTCCTACCTCTTAAAGGGACCGAGAAAAAATGACCTTTTCTGCACTCCAATGTAAGTCAATGGGGCGATTTTTTGGCTATGTGCTAGAAATGAAATTCAGTGCGGATTGGATGACAGGCACCCTAGGCACCCAGGATCGGCTTTAGTTTCACGTGTATCTCTTAAGCCGGCAGAGAAAACCCACCTGATATGCGCTCCACACAATTGAATAGAGACGCCGTTGATTTTCTATGGGAATTGCAGAAATGACTTCTAAGCCTCAAAATAATGACTTTTTTTCCTAAGGTGGTAGGAATGAAACTCAGTGCGGGCTGGATGGGGTCCCCCCTGGGCACCGCAGACCTAAGCTTGTTTAACTCCTACCTCTTAAAGGGACCGAGAAAAAATGACCTTTTCTGCACTCCAATGTAAGTCAATGGGGCGATTTTTTGGCTATGTGCTAGAAATGAAATTCAGTGCGGATTGGATGACAGGCACCCTAGGCACCCAGGATCGGCTTTAGTTTCACGTGTATCTCTTAAGCCGGCAGAGAAAACCCACCTGATATGCGCTCCACACAATTGAATAGAGACGCCGTTGATTTTCTATGGGAATTGCAGAAATGACTTCTAAGCCTCAAAATAATGACTTTTTTTCCTAAGGTGGTAGGAATGAAACTCAGTGCGGGCTGGATGGGGTCCCCCCTGGGCACCGCAGACCTAAGCTTGTTTAACTCCTACCTCTTAAAGGGACCGAGAAAAAATGACCTTTTCTGCACTCCAATGTAAGTCAATGGGGCGATTTTTTGGCTATGTGCTAGAAATGAAATTCAGTGCGGATTGGATGACAGGCACCCTAGGCACCCAGGATCGGCTTTAGTTTCACGTGTATCTCTTAAGCCGGCAGAGAAAACCCACCTGATATGCGCTCCACACAATTGAATAGAGACGCCGTTGATTTTCTATGGGAATTGCAGAAATGACTTCTAAGCCTCAAAATAATGACTTTTTTTCCTAAGGTGGTAGGAATGAAACTCAGTGCGGGCTGGATGGGGTCCCCCCTGGGCACCGCAGACCTAAGCTTGTTTAACTCCTACCTCTTAAAGGGACCGAGAAAAAATGACCTTTTCTGCACTCCAATGTAAGTCAATGGGGCGATTTTTTGGCTATGTGCTAGAAATGAAATTCAGTGCGGATTGGATGACAGGCACCCTAGGCACCCAGGATCGGCTTTAGTTTCACGTGTATCTCTTAAGCCGGCAGAGAAAACCCACCTGATATGCGCTCCACACAATTGAATAGAGACGCCGTTGATTTTCTATGGGAATTGCAGAAATGACTTCTAAGCCTCAAAATAATGACTTTTTTTCCTAAGGTGGTAGGAATGAAACTCAGTGCGGGCTGGATGGGGTCCCCCCTGGGCACCGCAGACCTAAGCTTGTTTAACTCCTACCTCTTAAAGGGACCGAGAAAAAATGACCTTTTCTGCACTCCAATGTAAGTCAATGGGGCGATTTTTTGGCTATGTGCTAGAAATGAAATTCAGTGCGGATTGGATGACAGGCACCCTAGGCACCCAGGATCGGCTTTAGTTTCACGTGTATCTCTTAAGCCGGCAGAGAAAACCCACCTGATATGCGCTCCACACAATTGAATAGAGACGCCGTTGATTTTCTATGGGAATTGCAGAAATGACTTCTAAGCCTCAAAATAATGACTTTTTTTCCTAAGGTGGTAGGAATGAAACTCAGTGCGGGCTGGATGGGGTCCCCCCTGGGCACCGCAGACCTAAGCTTGTTTAACTCCTACCTCTTAAAGGGACCGAGAAAAAATGACCTTTTCTGCACTCCAATGTAAGTCAATGGGGCGATTTTTTGGCTATGTGCTAGAAATGAAATTCAGTGCGGATTGGATGACAGGCACCCTAGGCACCCAGGATCGGCTTTAGTTTCACGTGTATCTCTTAAGCCGGCAGAGAAAACCCACCTGATATGCGCTCCACACAATTGAATAGAGACGCCGTTGATTTTCTATGGGAATTGCAGAAATGACTTCTAAGCCTCAAAATAATGACTTTTTTTCCTAAGGTGGTAGGAATGAAACTCAGTGCGGGCTGGATGGGGTCCCCCCTGGGCACCGCAGACCTAAGCTTGTTTAACTCCTACCTCTTAAAGGGACCGAGAAAAAATGACCTTTTCTGCACTCCAATGTAAGTCAATGGGGCGATTTTTTGGCTATGTGCTAGAAATGAAATTCAGTGCGGATTGGATGACAGGCACCCTAGGCACCCAGGATCGGCTTTAGTTTCACGTGTATCTCTTAAGCCGGCAGAGAAAACCCACCTGATATGCGCTCCACACAATTGAATAGAGACGCCGTTGATTTTCTATGGGAATTGCAGAAATGACTTCTAAGCCTCAAAATAATGACTTTTTTTCCTAAGGTGGTAGGAATGAAACTCAGTGCGGGCTGGATGGGGTCCCCCCTGGGCACCGCAGACCTAAGCTTGTTTAACTCCTACCTCTTAAAGGGACCGAGAAAAAATGACCTTTTCTGCACTCCAATGTAAGTCAATGGGGCGATTTTTTGGCTATGTGCTAGAAATGAAATTCAGTGCGGATTGGATGACAGGCACCCTAGGCACCCAGGATCGGCTTTAGTTTCACGTGTATCTCTTAAGCCGGCAGAGAAAACCCACCTGATATGCGCTCCACACAATTGAATAGAGACGCCGTTGATTTTCTATGGGAATTGCAGAAATGACTTCTAAGCCTCAAAATAATGACTTTTTTTCCTAAGGTGGTAGGAATGAAACTCAGTGCGGGCTGGATGGGGTCCCCCCTGGGCACCGCAGACCTAAGCTTGTTTAACTCCTACCTCTTAAAGGGACCGAGAAAAAATGACCTTTTCTGCACTCCAATGTAAGTCAATGGGGCGATTTTTTGGCTATGTGCTAGAAATGAAATTCAGTGCGGATTGGATGACAGGCACCCTAGGCACCCAGGATCGGCTTTAGTTTCACGTGTATCTCTTAAGCCGGCAGAGAAAACCCACCTGATATGCGCTCCACACAATTGAATAGAGACGCCGTTGATTTTCTATGGGAATTGCAGAAATGACTTCTAAGCCTCAAAATAATGACTTTTTTTCCTAAGGTGGTAGGAATGAAACTCAGTGCGGGCTGGATGGGGTCCCCCCTGGGCACCGCAGACCTAAGCTTGTTTAACTCCTACCTCTTAAAGGGACCGAGAAAAAATGACCTTTTCTGCACTCCAATGTAAGTCAATGGGGCGATTTTTTGGCTATGTGCTAGAAATGAAATTCAGTGCGGATTGGATGACAGGCACCCTAGGCACCCAGGATCGGCTTTAGTTTCACGTGTATCTCTTAAGCCGGCAGAGAAAACCCACCTGATATGCGCTCCACACAATTGAATAGAGACGCCGTTGATTTTCTATGGGAATTGCAGAAATGACTTCTAAGCCTCAAAATAATGACTTTTTTTCCTAAGGTGGTAGGAATGAAACTCAGTGCGGGCTGGATGGGGTCCCCCCTGGGCACCGCAGACCTAAGCTTGTTTAACTCCTACCTCTTAAAGGGACCGAGAAAAAATGACCTTTTCTGCACTCCAATGTAAGTCAATGGGGCGATTTTTTGGCTATGTGCTAGAAATGAAATTCAGTGCGGATTGGATGACAGGCACCCTAGGCACCCAGGATCGGCTTTAGTTTCACGTGTATCTCTTAAGCCGGCAGAGAAAACCCACCTGATATGCGCTCCACACAATTGAATAGAGACGCCGTTGATTTTCTATGGGAATTGCAGAAATGACTTCTAAGCCTCAAAATAATGACTTTTTTTCCTAAGGTGGTAGGAATGAAACTCAGTGCGGGCTGGATGGGGTCCCCCCTGGGCACCGCAGACCTAAGCTTGTTTAACTCCTACCTCTTAAAGGGACCGAGAAAAAATGACCTTTTCTGCACTCCAATGTAAGTCAATGGGGCGATTTTTTGGCTATGTGCTAGAAATGAAATTCAGTGCGGATTGGATGACAGGCACCCTAGGCACCCAGGATCGGCTTTAGTTTCACGTGTATCTCTTAAGCCGGCAGAGAAAACCCACCTGATATGCGCTCCACACAATTGAATAGAGACGCCGTTGATTTTCTATGGGAATTGCAGAAATGACTTCTAAGCCTCAAAATAATGACTTTTTTTCCTAAGGTGGTAGGAATGAAACTCAGTGCGGGCTGGATGGGGTCCCCCCTGGGCACCGCAGACCTAAGCTTGTTTAACTCCTACCTCTTAAAGGGACCGAGAAAAAATGACCTTTTCTGCACTCCAATGTAAGTCAATGGGGCGATTTTTTGGCTATGTGCTAGAAATGAAATTCAGTGCGGATTGGATGACAGGCACCCTAGGCACCCAGGATCGGCTTTAGTTTCACGTGTATCTCTTAAGCCGGCAGAGAAAACCCACCTGATATGCGCTCCACACAATTGAATAGAGACGCCGTTGATTTTCTATGGGAATTGCAGAAATGACTTCTAAGCCTCAAAATAATGACTTTTTTTCCTAAGGTGGTAGGAATGAAACTCAGTGCGGGCTGGATGGGGTCCCCCCTGGGCACCGCAGACCTAAGCTTGTTTAACTCCTACCTCTTAAAGGGACCGAGAAAAAATGACCTTTTCTGCACTCCAATGTAAGTCAATGGGGCGATTTTTTGGCTATGTGCTAGAAATGAAATTCAGTGCGGATTGGATGACAGGCACCCTAGGCACCCAGGATCGGCTTTAGTTTCACGTGTATCTCTTAAGCCGGCAGAGAAAACCCACCTGATATGCGCTCCACACAATTGAATAGAGACGCCGTTGATTTTCTATGGGAATTGCAGAAATGACTTCTAAGCCTCAAAATAATGACTTTTTTTCCTAAGGTGGTAGGAATGAAACTCAGTGCGGGCTGGATGGGGTCCCCCCTGGGCACCGCAGACCTAAGCTTGTTTAACTCCTACCTCTTAAAGGGACCGAGAAAAAATGACCTTTTCTGCACTCCAATGTAAGTCAATGGGGCGATTTTTTGGCTATGTGCTAGAAATGAAATTCAGTGCGGATTGGATGACAGGCACCCTAGGCACCCAGGATCGGCTTTAGTTTCACGTGTATCTCTTAAGCCGGCAGAGAAAACCCACCTGATATGCGCTCCACACAATTGAATAGAGACGCCGTTGATTTTCTATGGGAATTGCAGAAATGACTTCTAAGCCTCAAAATAATGACTTTTTTTCCTAAGGTGGTAGGAATGAAACTCAGTGCGGGCTGGATGGGGTCCCCCCTGGGCACCGCAGACCTAAGCTTGTTTAACTCCTACCTCTTAAAGGGACCGAGAAAAAATGACCTTTTCTGCACTCCAATGTAAGTCAATGGGGCGATTTTTTGGCTATGTGCTAGAAATGAAATTCAGTGCGGATTGGATGACAGGCACCCTAGGCACCCAGGATCGGCTTTAGTTTCACGTGTATCTCTTAAGCCGGCAGAGAAAACCCACCTGATATGCGCTCCACACAATTGAATAGAGACGCCGTTGATTTTCTATGGGAATTGCAGAAATGACTTCTAAGCCTCAAAATAATGACTTTTTTTCCTAAGGTGGTAGGAATGAAACTCAGTGCGGGCTGGATGGGGTCCCCCCTGGGCACCGCAGACCTAAGCTTGTTTAACTCCTACCTCTTAAAGGGACCGAGAAAAAATGACCTTTTCTGCACTCCAATGTAAGTCAATGGGGCGATTTTTTGGCTATGTGCTAGAAATGAAATTCAGTGCGGATTGGATGACAGGCACCCTAGGCACCCAGGATCGGCTTTAGTTTCACGTGTATCTCTTAAGCCGGCAGAGAAAACCCACCTGATATGCGCTCCACACAATTGAATAGAGACGCCGTTGATTTTCTATGGGAATTGCAGAAATGACTTCTAAGCCTCAAAATAATGACTTTTTTTCCTAAGGTGGTAGGAATGAAACTCAGTGCGGGCTGGATGGGGTCCCCCCTGGGCACCGCAGACCTAAGCTTGTTTAACTCCTACCTCTTAAAGGGACCGAGAAAAAATGACCTTTTCTGCACTCCAATGTAAGTCAATGGGGCGATTTTTTGGCTATGTGCTAGAAATGAAATTCAGTGCGGATTGGATGACAGGCACCCTAGGCACCCAGGATCGGCTTTAGTTTCACGTGTATCTCTTAAGCCGGCAGAGAAAACCCACCTGATATGCGCTCCACACAATTGAATAGAGACGCCGTTGATTTTCTATGGGAATTGCAGAAATGACTTCTAAGCCTCAAAATAATGACTTTTTTTCCTAAGGTGGTAGGAATGAAACTCAGTGCGGGCTGGATGGGGTCCCCCCTGGGCACCGCAGACCTAAGCTTGTTTAACTCCTACCTCTTAAAGGGACCGAGAAAAAATGACCTTTTCTGCACTCCAATGTAAGTCAATGGGGCGATTTTTTGGCTATGTGCTAGAAATGAAATTCAGTGCGGATTGGATGACAGGCACCCTAGGCACCCAGGATCGGCTTTAGTTTCACGTGTATCTCTTAAGCCGGCAGAGAAAACCCACCTGATATGCGCTCCACACAATTGAATAGAGACGCCGTTGATTTTCTATGGGAATTGCAGAAATGACTTCTAAGCCTCAAAATAATGACTTTTTTTCCTAAGGTGGTAGGAATGAAACTCAGTGCGGGCTGGATGGGGTCCCCCCTGGGCACCGCAGACCTAAGCTTGTTTAACTCCTACCTCTTAAAGGGACCGAGAAAAAATGACCTTTTCTGCACTCCAATGTAAGTCAATGGGGCGATTTTTTGGCTATGTGCTAGAAATGAAATTCAGTGCGGATTGGATGACAGGCACCCTAGGCACCCAGGATCGGCTTTAGTTTCACGTGTATCTCTTAAGCCGGCAGAGAAAACCCACCTGATATGCGCTCCACACAATTGAATAGAGACGCCGTTGATTTTCTATGGGAATTGCAGAAATGACTTCTAAGCCTCAAAATAATGACTTTTTTTCCTAAGGTGGTAGGAATGAAACTCAGTGCGGGCTGGATGGGGTCCCCCCTGGGCACCGCAGACCTAAGCTTGTTTAACTCCTACCTCTTAAAGGGACCGAGAAAAAATGACCTTTTCTGCACTCCAATGTAAGTCAATGGGGCGATTTTTTGGCTATGTGCTAGAAATGAAATTCAGTGCGGATTGGATGACAGGCACCCTAGGCACCCAGGATCGGCTTTAGTTTCACGTGTATCTCTTAAGCCGGCAGAGAAAACCCACCTGATATGCGCTCCACACAATTGAATAGAGACGCCGTTGATTTTCTATGGGAATTGCAGAAATGACTTCTAAGCCTCAAAATAATGACTTTTTTTCCTAAGGTGGTAGGAATGAAACTCAGTGCGGGCTGGATGGGGTCCCCCCTGGGCACCGCAGACCTAAGCTTGTTTAACTCCTACCTCTTAAAGGGACCGAGAAAAAATGACCTTTTCTGCACTCCAATGTAAGTCAATGGGGCGATTTTTTGGCTATGTGCTAGAAATGAAATTCAGTGCGGATTGGATGACAGGCACCCTAGGCACCCAGGATCGGCTTTAGTTTCACGTGTATCTCTTAAGCCGGCAGAGAAAACCCACCTGATATGCGCTCCACACAATTGAATAGAGACGCCGTTGATTTTCTATGGGAATTGCAGAAATGACTTCTAAGCCTCAAAATAATGACTTTTTTTCCTAAGGTGGTAGGAATGAAACTCAGTGCGGGCTGGATGGGGTCCCCCCTGGGCACCGCAGACCTAAGCTTGTTTAACTCCTACCTCTTAAAGGGACCGAGAAAAAATGACCTTTTCTGCACTCCAATGTAAGTCAATGGGGCGATTTTTTGGCTATGTGCTAGAAATGAAATTCAGTGCGGATTGGATGACAGGCACCCTAGGCACCCAGGATCGGCTTTAGTTTCACGTGTATCTCTTAAGCCGGCAGAGAAAACCCACCTGATATGCGCTCCACACAATTGAATAGAGACGCCGTTGATTTTCTATGGGAATTGCAGAAATGACTTCTAAGCCTCAAAATAATGACTTTTTTTCCTAAGGTGGTAGGAATGAAACTCAGTGCGGGCTGGATGGGGTCCCCCCTGGGCACCGCAGACCTAAGCTTGTTTAACTCCTACCTCTTAAAGGGACCGAGAAAAAATGACCTTTTCTGCACTCCAATGTAAGTCAATGGGGCGATTTTTTGGCTATGTGCTAGAAATGAAATTCAGTGCGGATTGGATGACAGGCACCCTAGGCACCCAGGATCGGCTTTAGTTTCACGTGTATCTCTTAAGCCGGCAGAGAAAACCCACCTGATATGCGCTCCACACAATTGAATAGAGACGCCGTTGATTTTCTATGGGAATTGCAGAAATGACTTCTAAGCCTCAAAATAATGACTTTTTTTCCTAAGGTGGTAGGAATGAAACTCAGTGCGGGCTGGATGGGGTCCCCCCTGGGCACCGCAGACCTAAGCTTGTTTAACTCCTACCTCTTAAAGGGACCGAGAAAAAATGACCTTTTCTGCACTCCAATGTAAGTCAATGGGGCGATTTTTTGGCTATGTGCTAGAAATGAAATTCAGTGCGGATTGGATGACAGGCACCCTAGGCACCCAGGATCGGCTTTAGTTTCACGTGTATCTCTTAAGCCGGCAGAGAAAACCCACCTGATATGCGCTCCACACAATTGAATAGAGACGCCGTTGATTTTCTATGGGAATTGCAGAAATGACTTCTAAGCCTCAAAATAATGACTTTTTTTCCTAAGGTGGTAGGAATGAAACTCAGTGCGGGCTGGATGGGGTCCCCCCTGGGCACCGCAGACCTAAGCTTGTTTAACTCCTACCTCTTAAAGGGACCGAGAAAAAATGACCTTTTCTGCACTCCAATGTAAGTCAATGGGGCGATTTTTTGGCTATGTGCTAGAAATGAAATTCAGTGCGGATTGGATGACAGGCACCCTAGGCACCCAGGATCGGCTTTAGTTTCACGTGTATCTCTTAAGCCGGCAGAGAAAACCCACCTGATATGCGCTCCACACAATTGAATAGAGACGCCGTTGATTTTCTATGGGAATTGCAGAAATGACTTCTAAGCCTCAAAATAATGACTTTTTTTCCTAAGGTGGTAGGAATGAAACTCAGTGCGGGCTGGATGGGGTCCCCCCTGGGCACCGCAGACCTAAGCTTGTTTAACTCCTACCTCTTAAAGGGACCGAGAAAAAATGACCTTTTCTGCACTCCAATGTAAGTCAATGGGGCGATTTTTTGGCTATGTGCTAGAAATGAAATTCAGTGCGGATTGGATGACAGGCACCCTAGGCACCCAGGATCGGCTTTAGTTTCACGTGTATCTCTTAAGCCGGCAGAGAAAACCCACCTGATATGCGCTCCACACAATTGAATAGAGACGCCGTTGATTTTCTATGGGAATTGCAGAAATGACTTCTAAGCCTCAAAATAATGACTTTTTTTCCTAAGGTGGTAGGAATGAAACTCAGTGCGGGCTGGATGGGGTCCCCCCTGGGCACCGCAGACCTAAGCTTGTTTAACTCCTACCTCTTAAAGGGACCGAGAAAAAATGACCTTTTCTGCACTCCAATGTAAGTCAATGGGGCGATTTTTTGGCTATGTGCTAGAAATGAAATTCAGTGCGGATTGGATGACAGGCACCCTAGGCACCCAGGATCGGCTTTAGTTTCACGTGTATCTCTTAAGCCGGCAGAGAAAACCCACCTGATATGCGCTCCACACAATTGAATAGAGACGCCGTTGATTTTCTATGGGAATTGCAGAAATGACTTCTAAGCCTCAAAATAATGACTTTTTTTCCTAAGGTGGTAGGAATGAAACTCAGTGCGGGCTGGATGGGGTCCCCCCTGGGCACCGCAGACCTAAGCTTGTTTAACTCCTACCTCTTAAAGGGACCGAGAAAAAATGACCTTTTCTGCACTCCAATGTAAGTCAATGGGGCGATTTTTTGGCTATGTGCTAGAAATGAAATTCAGTGCGGATTGGATGACAGGCACCCTAGGCACCCAGGATCGGCTTTAGTTTCACGTGTATCTCTTAAGCCGGCAGAGAAAACCCACCTGATATGCGCTCCACACAATTGAATAGAGACGCCGTTGATTTTCTATGGGAATTGCAGAAATGACTTCTAAGCCTCAAAATAATGACTTTTTTTCCTAAGGTGGTAGGAATGAAACTCAGTGCGGGCTGGATGGGGTCCCCCCTGGGCACCGCAGACCTAAGCTTGTTTAACTCCTACCTCTTAAAGGGACCGAGAAAAAATGACCTTTTCTGCACTCCAATGTAAGTCAATGGGGCGATTTTTTGGCTATGTGCTAGAAATGAAATTCAGTGCGGATTGGATGACAGGCACCCTAGGCACCCAGGATCGGCTTTAGTTTCACGTGTATCTCTTAAGCCGGCAGAGAAAACCCACCTGATATGCGCTCCACACAATTGAATAGAGACGCCGTTGATTTTCTATGGGAATTGCAGAAATGACTTCTAAGCCTCAAAATAATGACTTTTTTTCCTAAGGTGGTAGGAATGAAACTCAGTGCGGGCTGGATGGGGTCCCCCCTGGGCACCGCAGACCTAAGCTTGTTTAACTCCTACCTCTTAAAGGGACCGAGAAAAAATGACCTTTTCTGCACTCCAATGTAAGTCAATGGGGCGATTTTTTGGCTATGTGCTAGAAATGAAATTCAGTGCGGATTGGATGACAGGCACCCTAGGCACCCAGGATCGGCTTTAGTTTCACGTGTATCTCTTAAGCCGGCAGAGAAAACCCACCTGATATGCGCTCCACACAATTGAATAGAGACGCCGTTGATTTTCTATGGGAATTGCAGAAATGACTTCTAAGCCTCAAAATAATGACTTTTTTTCCTAAGGTGGTAGGAATGAAACTCAGTGCGGGCTGGATGGGGTCCCCCCTGGGCACCGCAGACCTAAGCTTGTTTAACTCCTACCTCTTAAAGGGACCGAGAAAAAATGACCTTTTCTGCACTCCAATGTAAGTCAATGGGGCGATTTTTTGGCTATGTGCTAGAAATGAAATTCAGTGCGGATTGGATGACAGGCACCCTAGGCACCCAGGATCGGCTTTAGTTTCACGTGTATCTCTTAAGCCGGCAGAGAAAACCCACCTGATATGCGCTCCACACAATTGAATAGAGACGCCGTTGATTTTCTATGGGAATTGCAGAAATGACTTCTAAGCCTCAAAATAATGACTTTTTTTCCTAAGGTGGTAGGAATGAAACTCAGTGCGGGCTGGATGGGGTCCCCCCTGGGCACCGCAGACCTAAGCTTGTTTAACTCCTACCTCTTAAAGGGACCGAGAAAAAATGACCTTTTCTGCACTCCAATGTAAGTCAATGGGGCGATTTTTTGGCTATGTGCTAGAAATGAAATTCAGTGCGGATTGGATGACAGGCACCCTAGGCACCCAGGATCGGCTTTAGTTTCACGTGTATCTCTTAAGCCGGCAGAGAAAACCCACCTGATATGCGCTCCACACAATTGAATAGAGACGCCGTTGATTTTCTATGGGAATTGCAGAAATGACTTCTAAGCCTCAAAATAATGACTTTTTTTCCTAAGGTGGTAGGAATGAAACTCAGTGCGGGCTGGATGGGGTCCCCCCTGGGCACCGCAGACCTAAGCTTGTTTAACTCCTACCTCTTAAAGGGACCGAGAAAAAATGACCTTTTCTGCACTCCAATGTAAGTCAATGGGGCGATTTTTTGGCTATGTGCTAGAAATGAAATTCAGTGCGGATTGGATGACAGGCACCCTAGGCACCCAGGATCGGCTTTAGTTTCACGTGTATCTCTTAAGCCGGCAGAGAAAACCCACCTGATATGCGCTCCACACAATTGAATAGAGACGCCGTTGATTTTCTATGGGAATTGCAGAAATGACTTCTAAGCCTCAAAATAATGACTTTTTTTCCTAAGGTGGTAGGAATGAAACTCAGTGCGGGCTGGATGGGGTCCCCCCTGGGCACCGCAGACCTAAGCTTGTTTAACTCCTACCTCTTAAAGGGACCGAGAAAAAATGACCTTTTCTGCACTCCAATGTAAGTCAATGGGGCGATTTTTTGGCTATGTGCTAGAAATGAAATTCAGTGCGGATTGGATGACAGGCACCCTAGGCACCCAGGAT
This sequence comes from Dendropsophus ebraccatus, assembly GCF_027789765.1. Classification (NCBI taxonomy): domain Eukaryota; kingdom Metazoa; phylum Chordata; class Amphibia; order Anura; family Hylidae; genus Dendropsophus; species Dendropsophus ebraccatus. Next base: position 123,840 of record NW_027210016.1, read on the forward strand.
CGGCTTTAGTTTCACGTGTATCTCTTAAGCCGGCAGAGAAAACCCACCTGATATGCGCTCCACACAATTGAATAGAGACGCCGTTGATTTTCTATGGGAATTGCAGAAATGACTTCTAAGCCTCAAAATAATGACTTTTTTTCCTAAGGTGGTAGGAATGAAACTCAGTGCGGGCTGGATGGGGTCCCCCCTGGGCACCGCAGACCTAAGCTTGTTTAACTCCTACCTCTTAAAGGGACCGAGAAAAAATGACCTTTTCTGCACTCCAATGTAAGTCAATGGGGCGATTTTTTGGCTATGTGCTAGAAATGAAATTCAGTGCGGATTGGATGACAGGCACCCTAGGCACCCAGGATCGGCTTTAGTTTCACGTGTATCTCTTAAGCCGGCAGAGAAAACCCACCTGATATGCGCTCCACACAATTGAATAGAGACGCCGTTGATTTTCTATGGGAATTGCAGAAATGACTTCTAAGCCTCAAAATAATGACTTTTTTTCCTAAGGTGGTAGGAATGAAACTCAGTGCGGGCTGGATGGGGTCCCCCCTGGGCACCGCAGACCTAAGCTTGTTTAACTCCTACCTCTTAAAGGGACCGAGAAAAAATGACCTTTTCTGCACTCCAATGTAAGTCAATGGGGCGATTTTTTGGCTATGTGCTAGAAATGAAATTCAGTGCGGATTGGATGACAGGCACCCTAGGCACCCAGGATCGGCTTTAGTTTCACGTGTATCTCTTAAGCCGGCAGAGAAAACCCACCTGATATGCGCTCCACACAATTGAATAGAGACGCCGTTGATTTTCTATGGGAATTGCAGAAATGACTTCTAAGCCTCAAAATAATGACTTTTTTTCCTAAGGTGGTAGGAATGAAACTCAGTGCGGGCTGGATGGGGTCCCCCCTGGGCACCGCAGACCTAAGCTTGTTTAACTCCTACCTCTTAAAGGGACCGAGAAAAAATGACCTTTTCTGCACTCCAATGTAAGTCAATGGGGCGATTTTTTGGCTATGTGCTAGAAATGAAATTCAGTGCGGATTGGATGACAGGCACCCTAGGCACCCAGGATCGGCTTTAGTTTCACGTGTATCTCTTAAGCCGGCAGAGAAAACCCACCTGATATGCGCTCCACACAATTGAATAGAGACGCCGTTGATTTTCTATGGGAATTGCAGAAATGACTTCTAAGCCTCAAAATAATGACTTTTTTTCCTAAGGTGGTAGGAATGAAACTCAGTGCGGGCTGGATGGGGTCCCCCCTGGGCACCGCAGACCTAAGCTTGTTTAACTCCTACCTCTTAAAGGGACCGAGAAAAAATGACCTTTTCTGCACTCCAATGTAAGTCAATGGGGCGATTTTTTGGCTATGTGCTAGAAATGAAATTCAGTGCGGATTGGATGACAGGCACCCTAGGCACCCAGGATCGGCTTTAGTTTCACGTGTATCTCTTAAGCCGGCAGAGAAAACCCACCTGATATGCGCTCCACACAATTGAATAGAGACGCCGTTGATTTTCTATGGGAATTGCAGAAATGACTTCTAAGCCTCAAAATAATGACTTTTTTTCCTAAGGTGGTAGGAATGAAACTCAGTGCGGGCTGGATGGGGTCCCCCCTGGGCACCGCAGACCTAAGCTTGTTTAACTCCTACCTCTTAAAGGGACCGAGAAAAAATGACCTTTTCTGCACTCCAATGTAAGTCAATGGGGCGATTTTTTGGCTATGTGCTAGAAATGAAATTCAGTGCGGATTGGATGACAGGCACCCTAGGCACCCAGGATCGGCTTTAGTTTCACGTGTATCTCTTAAGCCGGCAGAGAAAACCCACCTGATATGCGCTCCACACAATTGAATAGAGACGCCGTTGATTTTCTATGGGAATTGCAGAAATGACTTCTAAGCCTCAAAATAATGACTTTTTTTCCTAAGGTGGTAGGAATGAAACTCAGTGCGGGCTGGATGGGGTCCCCCCTGGGCACCGCAGACCTAAGCTTGTTTAACTCCTACCTCTTAAAGGGACCGAGAAAAAATGACCTTTTCTGCACTCCAATGTAAGTCAATGGGGCGATTTTTTGGCTATGTGCTAGAAATGAAATTCAGTGCGGATTGGATGACAGGCACCCTAGGCACCCAGGATCGGCTTTAGTTTCACGTGTATCTCTTAAGCCGGCAGAGAAAACCCACCTGATATGCGCTCCACACAATTGAATAGAGACGCCGTTGATTTTCTATGGGAATTGCAGAAATGACTTCTAAGCCTCAAAATAATGACTTTTTTTCCTAAGGTGGTAGGAATGAAACTCAGTGCGGGCTGGATGGGGTCCCCCCTGGGCACCGCAGACCTAAGCTTGTTTAACTCCTACCTCTTAAAGGGACCGAGAAAAAATGACCTTTTCTGCACTCCAATGTAAGTCAATGGGGCGATTTTTTGGCTATGTGCTAGAAATGAAATTCAGTGCGGATTGGATGACAGGCACCCTAGGCACCCAGGATCGGCTTTAGTTTCACGTGTATCTCTTAAGCCGGCAGAGAAAACCCACCTGATATGCGCTCCACACAATTGAATAGAGACGCCGTTGATTTTCTATGGGAATTGCAGAAATGACTTCTAAGCCTCAAAATAATGACTTTTTTTCCTAAGGTGGTAGGAATGAAACTCAGTGCGGGCTGGATGGGGTCCCCCCTGGGCACCGCAGACCTAAGCTTGTTTAACTCCTACCTCTTAAAGGGACCGAGAAAAAATGACCTTTTCTGCACTCCAATGTAAGTCAATGGGGCGATTTTTTGGCTATGTGCTAGAAATGAAATTCAGTGCGGATTGGATGACAGGCACCCTAGGCACCCAGGATCGGCTTTAGTTTCACGTGTATCTCTTAAGCCGGCAGAGAAAACCCACCTGATATGCGCTCCACACAATTGAATAGAGACGCCGTTGATTTTCTATGGGAATTGCAGAAATGACTTCTAAGCCTCAAAATAATGACTTTTTTTCCTAAGGTGGTAGGAATGAAACTCAGTGCGGGCTGGATGGGGTCCCCCCTGGGCACCGCAGACCTAAGCTTGTTTAACTCCTACCTCTTAAAGGGACCGAGAAAAAATGACCTTTTCTGCACTCCAATGTAAGTCAATGGGGCGATTTTTTGGCTATGTGCTAGAAATGAAATTCAGTGCGGATTGGATGACAGGCACCCTAGGCACCCAGGATCGGCTTTAGTTTCACGTGTATCTCTTAAGCCGGCAGAGAAAACCCACCTGATATGCGCTCCACACAATTGAATAGAGACGCCGTTGATTTTCTATGGGAATTGCAGAAATGACTTCTAAGCCTCAAAATAATGACTTTTTTTCCTAAGGTGGTAGGAATGAAACTCAGTGCGGGCTGGATGGGGTCCCCCCTGGGCACCGCAGACCTAAGCTTGTTTAACTCCTACCTCTTAAAGGGACCGAGAAAAAATGACCTTTTCTGCACTCCAATGTAAGTCAATGGGGCGATTTTTTGGCTATGTGCTAGAAATGAAATTCAGTGCGGATTGGATGACAGGCACCCTAGGCACCCAGGATCGGCTTTAGTTTCACGTGTATCTCTTAAGCCGGCAGAGAAAACCCACCTGATATGCGCTCCACACAATTGAATAGAGACGCCGTTGATTTTCTATGGGAATTGCAGAAATGACTTCTAAGCCTCAAAATAATGACTTTTTTTCCTAAGGTGGTAGGAATGAAACTCAGTGCGGGCTGGATGGGGTCCCCCCTGGGCACCGCAGACCTAAGCTTGTTTAACTCCTACCTCTTAAAGGGACCGAGAAAAAATGACCTTTTCTGCACTCCAATGTAAGTCAATGGGGCGATTTTTTGGCTATGTGCTAGAAATGAAATTCAGTGCGGATTGGATGACAGGCACCCTAGGCACCCAGGATCGGCTTTAGTTTCACGTGTATCTCTTAAGCCGGCAGAGAAAACCCACCTGATATGCGCTCCACACAATTGAATAGAGACGCCGTTGATTTTCTATGGGAATTGCAGAAATGACTTCTAAGCCTCAAAATAATGACTTTTTTTCCTAAGGTGGTAGGAATGAAACTCAGTGCGGGCTGGATGGGGTCCCCCCTGGGCACCGCAGACCTAAGCTTGTTTAACTCCTACCTCTTAAAGGGACCGAGAAAAAATGACCTTTTCTGCACTCCAATGTAAGTCAATGGGGCGATTTTTTGGCTATGTGCTAGAAATGAAATTCAGTGCGGATTGGATGACAGGCACCCTAGGCACCCAGGATCGGCTTTAGTTTCACGTGTATCTCTTAAGCCGGCAGAGAAAACCCACCTGATATGCGCTCCACACAATTGAATAGAGACGCCGTTGATTTTCTATGGGAATTGCAGAAATGACTTCTAAGCCTCAAAATAATGACTTTTTTTCCTAAGGTGGTAGGAATGAAACTCAGTGCGGGCTGGATGGGGTCCCCCCTGGGCACCGCAGACCTAAGCTTGTTTAACTCCTACCTCTTAAAGGGACCGAGAAAAAATGACCTTTTCTGCACTCCAATGTAAGTCAATGGGGCGATTTTTTGGCTATGTGCTAGAAATGAAATTCAGTGCGGATTGGATGACAGGCACCCTAGGCACCCAGGATCGGCTTTAGTTTCACGTGTATCTCTTAAGCCGGCAGAGAAAACCCACCTGATATGCGCTCCACACAATTGAATAGAGACGCCGTTGATTTTCTATGGGAATTGCAGAAATGACTTCTAAGCCTCAAAATAATGACTTTTTTTCCTAAGGTGGTAGGAATGAAACTCAGTGCGGGCTGGATGGGGTCCCCCCTGGGCACCGCAGACCTAAGCTTGTTTAACTCCTACCTCTTAAAGGGACCGAGAAAAAATGACCTTTTCTGCACTCCAATGTAAGTCAATGGGGCGATTTTTTGGCTATGTGCTAGAAATGAAATTCAGTGCGGATTGGATGACAGGCACCCTAGGCACCCAGGATCGGCTTTAGTTTCACGTGTATCTCTTAAGCCGGCAGAGAAAACCCACCTGATATGCGCTCCACACAATTGAATAGAGACGCCGTTGATTTTCTATGGGAATTGCAGAAATGACTTCTAAGCCTCAAAATAATGACTTTTTTTCCTAAGGTGGTAGGAATGAAACTCAGTGCGGGCTGGATGGGGTCCCCCCTGGGCACCGCAGACCTAAGCTTGTTTAACTCCTACCTCTTAAAGGGACCGAGAAAAAATGACCTTTTCTGCACTCCAATGTAAGTCAATGGGGCGATTTTTTGGCTATGTGCTAGAAATGAAATTCAGTGCGGATTGGATGACAGGCACCCTAGGCACCCAGGATCGGCTTTAGTTTCACGTGTATCTCTTAAGCCGGCAGAGAAAACCCACCTGATATGCGCTCCACACAATTGAATAGAGACGCCGTTGATTTTCTATGGGAATTGCAGAAATGACTTCTAAGCCTCAAAATAATGACTTTTTTTCCTAAGGTGGTAGGAATGAAACTCAGTGCGGGCTGGATGGGGTCCCCCCTGGGCACCGCAGACCTAAGCTTGTTTAACTCCTACCTCTTAAAGGGACCGAGAAAAAATGACCTTTTCTGCACTCCAATGTAAGTCAATGGGGCGATTTTTTGGCTATGTGCTAGAAATGAAATTCAGTGCGGATTGGATGACAGGCACCCTAGGCACCCAGGATCGGCTTTAGTTTCACGTGTATCTCTTAAGCCGGCAGAGAAAACCCACCTGATATGCGCTCCACACAATTGAATAGAGACGCCGTTGATTTTCTATGGGAATTGCAGAAATGACTTCTAAGCCTCAAAATAATGACTTTTTTTCCTAAGGTGGTAGGAATGAAACTCAGTGCGGGCTGGATGGGGTCCCCCCTGGGCACCGCAGACCTAAGCTTGTTTAACTCCTACCTCTTAAAGGGACCGAGAAAAAATGACCTTTTCTGCACTCCAATGTAAGTCAATGGGGCGATTTTTTGGCTATGTGCTAGAAATGAAATTCAGTGCGGATTGGATGACAGGCACCCTAGGCACCCAGGATCGGCTTTAGTTTCACGTGTATCTCTTAAGCCGGCAGAGAAAACCCACCTGATATGCGCTCCACACAATTGAATAGAGACGCCGTTGATTTTCTATGGGAATTGCAGAAATGACTTCTAAGCCTCAAAATAATGACTTTTTTTCCTAAGGTGGTAGGAATGAAACTCAGTGCGGGCTGGATGGGGTCCCCCCTGGGCACCGCAGACCTAAGCTTGTTTAACTCCTACCTCTTAAAGGGACCGAGAAAAAATGACCTTTTCTGCACTCCAATGTAAGTCAATGGGGCGATTTTTTGGCTATGTGCTAGAAATGAAATTCAGTGCGGATTGGATGACAGGCACCCTAGGCACCCAGGATCGGCTTTAGTTTCACGTGTATCTCTTAAGCCGGCAGAGAAAACCCACCTGATATGCGCTCCACACAATTGAATAGAGACGCCGTTGATTTTCTATGGGAATTGCAGAAATGACTTCTAAGCCTCAAAATAATGACTTTTTTTCCTAAGGTGGTAGGAATGAAACTCAGTGCGGGCTGGATGGGGTCCCCCCTGGGCACCGCAGACCTAAGCTTGTTTAACTCCTACCTCTTAAAGGGACCGAGAAAAAATGACCTTTTCTGCACTCCAATGTAAGTCAATGGGGCGATTTTTTGGCTATGTGCTAGAAATGAAATTCAGTGCGGATTGGATGACAGGCACCCTAGGCACCCAGGATCGGCTTTAGTTTCACGTGTATCTCTTAAGCCGGCAGAGAAAACCCACCTGATATGCGCTCCACACAATTGAATAGAGACGCCGTTGATTTTCTATGGGAATTGCAGAAATGACTTCTAAGCCTCAAAATAATGACTTTTTTTCCTAAGGTGGTAGGAATGAAACTCAGTGCGGGCTGGATGGGGTCCCCCCTGGGCACCGCAGACCTAAGCTTGTTTAACTCCTACCTCTTAAAGGGACCGAGAAAAAATGACCTTTTCTGCACTCCAATGTAAGTCAATGGGGCGATTTTTTGGCTATGTGCTAGAAATGAAATTCAGTGCGGATTGGATGACAGGCACCCTAGGCACCCAGGATCGGCTTTAGTTTCACGTGTATCTCTTAAGCCGGCAGAGAAAACCCACCTGATATGCGCTCCACACAATTGAATAGAGACGCCGTTGATTTTCTATGGGAATTGCAGAAATGACTTCTAAGCCTCAAAATAATGACTTTTTTTCCTAAGGTGGTAGGAATGAAACTCAGTGCGGGCTGGATGGGGTCCCCCCTGGGCACCGCAGACCTAAGCTTGTTTAACTCCTACCTCTTAAAGGGACCGAGAAAAAATGACCTTTTCTGCACTCCAATGTAAGTCAATGGGGCGATTTTTTGGCTATGTGCTAGAAATGAAATTCAGTGCGGATTGGATGACAGGCACCCTAGGCACCCAGGATCGGCTTTAGTTTCACGTGTATCTCTTAAGCCGGCAGAGAAAACCCACCTGATATGCGCTCCACACAATTGAATAGAGACGCCGTTGATTTTCTATGGGAATTGCAGAAATGACTTCTAAGCCTCAAAATAATGACTTTTTTTCCTAAGGTGGTAGGAATGAAACTCAGTGCGGGCTGGATGGGGTCCCCCCTGGGCACCGCAGACCTAAGCTTGTTTAACTCCTACCTCTTAAAGGGACCGAGAAAAAATGACCTTTTCTGCACTCCAATGTAAGTCAATGGGGCGATTTTTTGGCTATGTGCTAGAAATGAAATTCAGTGCGGATTGGATGACAGGCACCCTAGGCACCCAGGATCGGCTTTAGTTTCACGTGTATCTCTTAAGCCGGCAGAGAAAACCCACCTGATATGCGCTCCACACAATTGAATAGAGACGCCGTTGATTTTCTATGGGAATTGCAGAAATGACTTCTAAGCCTCAAAATAATGACTTTTTTTCCTAAGGTGGTAGGAATGAAACTCAGTGCGGGCTGGATGGGGTCCCCCCTGGGCACCGCAGACCTAAGCTTGTTTAACTCCTACCTCTTAAAGGGACCGAGAAAAAATGACCTTTTCTGCACTCCAATGTAAGTCAATGGGGCGATTTTTTGGCTATGTGCTAGAAATGAAATTCAGTGCGGATTGGATGACAGGCACCCTAGGCACCCAGGATCGGCTTTAGTTTCACGTGTATCTCTTAAGCCGGCAGAGAAAACCCACCTGATATGCGCTCCACACAATTGAATAGAGACGCCGTTGATTTTCTATGGGAATTGCAGAAATGACTTCTAAGCCTCAAAATAATGACTTTTTTTCCTAAGGTGGTAGGAATGAAACTCAGTGCGGGCTGGATGGGGTCCCCCCTGGGCACCGCAGACCTAAGCTTGTTTAACTCCTACCTCTTAAAGGGACCGAGAAAAAATGACCTTTTCTGCACTCCAATGTAAGTCAATGGGGCGATTTTTTGGCTATGTGCTAGAAATGAAATTCAGTGCGGATTGGATGACAGGCACCCTAGGCACCCAGGATCGGCTTTAGTTTCACGTGTATCTCTTAAGCCGGCAGAGAAAACCCACCTGATATGCGCTCCACACAATTGAATAGAGACGCCGTTGATTTTCTATGGGAATTGCAGAAATGACTTCTAAGCCTCAAAATAATGACTTTTTTTCCTAAGGTGGTAGGAATGAAACTCAGTGCGGGCTGGATGGGGTCCCCCCTGGGCACCGCAGACCTAAGCTTGTTTAACTCCTACCTCTTAAAGGGACCGAGAAAAAATGACCTTTTCTGCACTCCAATGTAAGTCAATGGGGCGATTTTTTGGCTATGTGCTAGAAATGAAATTCAGTGCGGATTGGATGACAGGCACCCTAGGCACCCAGGATCGGCTTTAGTTTCACGTGTATCTCTTAAGCCGGCAGAGAAAACCCACCTGATATGCGCTCCACACAATTGAATAGAGACGCCGTTGATTTTCTATGGGAATTGCAGAAATGACTTCTAAGCCTCAAAATAATGACTTTTTTTCCTAAGGTGGTAGGAATGAAACTCAGTGCGGGCTGGATGGGGTCCCCCCTGGGCACCGCAGACCTAAGCTTGTTTAACTCCTACCTCTTAAAGGGACCGAGAAAAAATGACCTTTTCTGCACTCCAATGTAAGTCAATGGGGCGATTTTTTGGCTATGTGCTAGAAATGAAATTCAGTGCGGATTGGATGACAGGCACCCTAGGCACCCAGGATCGGCTTTAGTTTCACGTGTATCTCTTAAGCCGGCAGAGAAAACCCACCTGATATGCGCTCCACACAATTGAATAGAGACGCCGTTGATTTTCTATGGGAATTGCAGAAATGACTTCTAAGCCTCAAAATAATGACTTTTTTTCCTAAGGTGGTAGGAATGAAACTCAGTGCGGGCTGGATGGGGTCCCCCCTGGGCACCGCAGACCTAAGCTTGTTTAACTCCTACCTCTTAAAGGGACCGAGAAAAAATGACCTTTTCTGCACTCCAATGTAAGTCAATGGGGCGATTTTTTGGCTATGTGCTAGAAATGAAATTCAGTGCGGATTGGATGACAGGCACCCTAGGCACCCAGGATCGGCTTTAGTTTCACGTGTATCTCTTAAGCCGGCAGAGAAAACCCACCTGATATGCGCTCCACACAATTGAATAGAGACGCCGTTGATTTTCTATGGGAATTGCAGAAATGACTTCTAAGCCTCAAAATAATGACTTTTTTTCCTAAGGTGGTAGGAATGAAACTCAGTGCGGGCTGGATGGGGTCCCCCCTGGGCACCGCAGACCTAAGCTTGTTTAACTCCTACCTCTTAAAGGGACCGAGAAAAAATGACCTTTTCTGCACTCCAATGTAAGTCAATGGGGCGATTTTTTGGCTATGTGCTAGAAATGAAATTCAGTGCGGATTGGATGACAGGCACCCTAGGCACCCAGGATCGGCTTTAGTTTCACGTGTATCTCTTAAGCCGGCAGAGAAAACCCACCTGATATGCGCTCCACACAATTGAATAGAGACGCCGTTGATTTTCTATGGGAATTGCAGAAATGACTTCTAAGCCTCAAAATAATGACTTTTTTTCCTAAGGTGGTAGGAATGAAACTCAGTGCGGGCTGGATGGGGTCCCCCCTGGGCACCGCAGACCTAAGCTTGTTTAACTCCTACCTCTTAAAGGGACCGAGAAAAAATGACCTTTTCTGCACTCCAATGTAAGTCAATGGGGCGATTTTTTGGCTATGTGCTAGAAATGAAATTCAGTGCGGATTGGATGACAGGCACCCTAGGCACCCAGGATCGGCTTTAGTTTCACGTGTATCTCTTAAGCCGGCAGAGAAAACCCACCTGATATGCGCTCCACACAATTGAATAGAGACGCCGTTGATTTTCTATGGGAATTGCAGAAATGACTTCTAAGCCTCAAAATAATGACTTTTTTTCCTAAGGTGGTAGGAATGAAACTCAGTGCGGGCTGGATGGGGTCCCCCCTGGGCACCGCAGACCTAAGCTTGTTTAACTCCTACCTCTTAAAGGGACCGAGAAAAAATGACCTTTTCTGCACTCCAATGTAAGTCAATGGGGCGATTTTTTGGCTATGTGCTAGAAATGAAATTCAGTGCGGATTGGATGACAGGCACCCTAGGCACCCAGGATCGGCTTTAGTTTCACGTGTATCTCTTAAGCCGGCAGAGAAAACCCACCTGATATGCGCTCCACACAATTGAATAGAGACGCCGTTGATTTTCTATGGGAATTGCAGAAATGACTTCTAAGCCTCAAAATAATGACTTTTTTTCCTAAGGTGGTAGGAATGAAACTCAGTGCGGGCTGGATGGGGTCCCCCCTGGGCACCGCAGACCTAAGCTTGTTTAACTCCTACCTCTTAAAGGGACCGAGAAAAAATGACCTTTTCTGCACTCCAATGTAAGTCAATGGGGCGATTTTTTGGCTATGTGCTAGAAATGAAATTCAGTGCGGATTGGATGACAGGCACCCTAGGCACCCAGGATCGGCTTTAGTTTCACGTGTATCTCTTAAGCCGGCAGAGAAAACCCACCTGATATGCGCTCCACACAATTGAATAGAGACGCCGTTGATTTTCTATGGGAATTGCAGAAATGACTTCTAAGCCTCAAAATAATGACTTTTTTTCCTAAGGTGGTAGGAATGAAACTCAGTGCGGGCTGGATGGGGTCCCCCCTGGGCACCGCAGACCTAAGCTTGTTTAACTCCTACCTCTTAAAGGGACCGAGAAAAAATGACCTTTTCTGCACTCCAATGTAAGTCAATGGGGCGATTTTTTGGCTATGTGCTAGAAATGAAATTCAGTGCGGATTGGATGACAGGCACCCTAGGCACCCAGGATCGGCTTTAGTTTCACGTGTATCTCTTAAGCCGGCAGAGAAAACCCACCTGATATGCGCTCCACACAATTGAATTAGAGACGCCGTTGATTTTCTATGGGAATTGCAGAAATGACTTCTAAGCCTCAAAATAATGACTTTTTTTCCTAAGGTGGTAGGAATGAAACTCAGTGCGGGCTGGATGGGGTCCCCCCTGGGCACCGCAGACCTAAGCTTGTTTAACTCCTACCTCTTAAAGGGACCGAGAAAAAATGACCTTTTCTGCACTCCAATGTAAGTCAATGGGGCGATTTTTTGGCTATGTGCTAGAAATGAAATTCAGTGCGGATTGGATGACAGGCACCCTAGGCACCCAGGATCGGCTTTAGTTTCACGTGTATCTCTTAAGCCGGCAGAGAAAACCCACCTGATATGCGCTCCACACAATTGAATAGAGACGCCGTTGATTTTCTATGGGAATTGCAGAAATGACTTCTAAGCCTCAAAATAATGACTTTTTTTCCTAAGGTGGTAGGAATGAAACTCAGTGCGGGCTGGATGGGGTCCCCCCTGGGCACCGCAGACCTAAGCTTGTTTAACTCCTACCTCTTAAAGGGACCGAGAAAAAATGACCTTTTCTGCACTCCAATGTAAGTCAATGGGGCGATTTTTTGGCTATGTGCTAGAAATGAAATTCAGTGCGGATTGGATGACAGGCACCCTAGGCACCCAGGATCGGCTTTAGTTTCACGTGTATCTCTTAAGCCGGCAGAGAAAACCCACCTGATATGCGCTCCACACAATTGAATAGAGACGCCGTTGATTTTCTATGGGAATTGCAGAAATGACTTCTAAGCCTCAAAATAATGACTTTTTTTCCTAAGGTGGTAGGAATGAAACTCAGTGCGGGCTGGATGGGGTCCCCCCTGGGCACCGCAGACCTAAGCTTGTTTAACTCCTACCTCTTAAAGGGACCGAGAAAAATGACCTTTTCTGCACTCCAATGTAAGTCAATGGGGCGATTTTTTGGCTATGTGCTAGAAATGAAATTCAGTGCGGATTGGATGACAGGCACCCTAGGCACCCAGGATCGGCTTTAGTTTCACGTGTATCTCTTAAGCCGGCAGAGAAAACCACCTGATATGCGCTCCACACAATTGAATAGAGACGCCGTTGATTTTCTATGGGAATTGCAGAAATGACTTCTAAGCCTCAAAATAATGACTTTTTTTCCTAAGGTGGTAGGAATGAAACTCAGTGCGGGCTGGATGGGGTCCCCCCTGGGCACCGCAGACCTAAGCTTGTTTAACTCCTACCTCTTAAAGGGACCGAGAAAAAATGACCTTTTCTGCACTCCAATGTAAGTCAATGGGGCGATTTTTTGGCTATGTGCTAGAAATGAAATTCAGTGCGGATTGGATGACAGGCACCCTAGGCACCCAGGATCGGCTTTAGTTTCACGTGTATCTCTTAAGCCGGCAGAGAAAACCCACCTGATATGCGCTCCACACAATTGAATAGAGACGCCGTTGATTTTCTATGGGAATTGCAGAAATGACTTCTAAGCCTCAAAATAATGACTTTTTTTCCTAAGGTGGTAGGAATGAAACTCAGTGCGGGCTGGATGGGGTCCCCCCTGGGCACCGCAGACCTAAGCTTGTTTAACTCCTACCTCTTAAAGGGACCGAGAAAAAATGACCTTTTCTGCACTCCAATGTAAGTCAATGGGGCGATTTTTTGGCTATGTGCTAGAAATGAAATTCAGTGCGGATTGGATGACAGGCACCCTAGGCACCCAGGATCGGCTTTAGTTTCACGTGTATCTCTTAAGCCGGCAGAGAAAACCCACCTGATATGCGCTCCACACAATTGAATAGAGACGCCGTTGATTTTCTATGGGAATTGCAGAAATGACTTCTAAGCCTCAAAATAATGACTTTTTTTCCTAAGGTGGTAGGAATGAAACTCAGTGCGGGCTGGATGGGGTCCCCCCTGGGCACCGCAGACCTAAGCTTGTTTAACTCCTACCTCTTAAAGGGACCGAGAAAAAATGACCTTTTCTGCACTCCAATGTAAGTCAATGGGGCGATTTTTTGGCTATGTGCTAGAAATGAAATTCAGTGCGGATTGGATGACAGGCACCCTAGGCACCCAGGATCGGCTTTAGTTTCACGTGTATCTCTTAAGCCGGCAGAGAAAACCCACCTGATATGCGCTCCACACAATTGAATAGAGACGCCGTTGATTTTCTATGGGAATTGCAGAAATGACTTCTAAGCCTCAAAATAATGACTTTTTTTCCTAAGGTGGTAGGAATGAAACTCAGTGCGGGCTGGATGGGGTCCCCCCTGGGCACCGCAGACCTAAGCTTGTTTAACTCCTACCTCTTAAAGGGACCGAGAAAAAATGACCTTTTCTGCACTCCAATGTAAGTCAATGGGCGATTTTTTGGCTATGTGCTAGAAATGAAATTCAGTGCGGATTGGATGACAGGCACCCTAGGCACCCAGGATCGGCTTTAGTTTCACGTGTATCTCTTAAGCCGGCAGAGAAAACCCACCTGATATGCGCTCCACACAATTGAATTAGAGACGCCGTTGATTGTCTATGGGAATTGCAGAAATGACTTCTAAGCCTCAAAATAATGACTTTTTTTCCTAAGGTGGTAGGAATGAAACTCAGTGCGGGCTGGATGGGGTCCCCCCTGGGCACCGCAGACCTAAGCTTGTTTAACTCCTACCTCTTAAAGGGACCGAGAAAAAATGACCTTTTCTGCACTCCAATGTAAGTCAATGGGGCGATTTTTTGGCTATGTGCTAGAAATGAAATCAGTGCGGATTGGATGACAGGCACCCTAGGCACCCAGGATCGGCTTTAGTTTCACGTGTATCTCTTAAGCCGGCAGAGAAAACCACCTGATATGCGCTCCACACAATTGAATAGAGACGCCGTTGATTTTCTATGGGAATTGCAGAAATGACTTCTAAGCCTCAAAATAATGACTTTTTTTCCTAAGGTGGTAGGAATGAAACTCAGTGCGGGCTGGATGGGGTCCCCCCTGGGCACCGCAGACCTAAGCTTGTTTACCCCTACCTCTTAAAGGGACCGAGAAAAATGACCTTTTCTGCACTCCAATGTAAGTCAATGGGGCGATTTTTTGGCTATGTGCTAGAAATGAAATTCAGTGCGGATTGGATGACAGGCACCCTAGGCACCCAGGATCGGCTTTAGTTTCACGTGTATCTCTTAAGCCGGCAGAGAAAACCCACCTGATATGCGCTCCACACAATTGAATTAGAGACGCCGTTGATTTTCTATGGGAATTGCAGAAATGACTTCTAAGCCTCAAATAATGACTTTTTTTCCTAAGGTGGTAGGAATGAAACTCAGTGCGGGCTGGATGGGGTCCCCCCTGGGCACCGCAGACCTAAGCTTGTTTAACTCCTACCTCTTAAAGGACCGAGAAAAAATGACCTTTTCTGCACTCCAATGTAAGTCAATGGGGCGATTTTTTGGCTATGTGCTAGAAATGAAATGAGTGCGGATTGGATGACAGGCACCCTAGGCACCCAGGATCGGCTTTAGTTTCACGTGTATCTCTTAAGCCGGCAGAGAAAACCCACCTGATATGCGCTCCACACAATTGAATAGAGACGCCTTTGATTTTCTATGGGAATTGCAGAAATGACTTCTAAGCCTCAAAATAATGACTTTTTTTCCTAAGGTGGTAGGAATGAAACTCAGTGCGGGCTGGATGGGGTCCCCCCTGGGCACCCTCAGACCTAAGCTTGTTTAACTCCTACCTCTTAAAGGGACCGAGAAAAAATGGACCTTTTCTGCACTCCAATGTAAGTCAATGGGCGATTTTTTTAAGGCTATGTGCTAGAAATGAAATTGCGGGGAGACTTCTAAGCCTCAAATAATGACTTTTTTTCC